>NC_064614.1:664840749-665143779 GCF_023898315.1 Schistocerca nitens | reverse complement strand
TTCAAGCGAATTATATATGAGTTGATACGGATAAGAAATTAGTTGGTTAGTGCCACTGTACAAACCATTCAACTACAAAAATTAAATCAATAGAAGTTAATGAAAAAAATTAAGAAGCAGCTATTGTTGTCTAATGAGAATACATTTAAAAAAGGAGATAAAGTTAGAATCAGTAAACTTAAAGGACTTTTCGAAAGAGGATATACTGCCAATAGATAAGCAGAAATTTTTATGTTGAATCTGTTATTCATTCCAATCCAATCACATAAAAATTGAAAGATATGGATGAGAACTTTTTTGAACAAACTATAGAAAACAAAATATGCACATGCATGTATTCTTGAAAAAATATTGGGAAAGAAAAGTAATATGTTAAATGGTTGGGATTTGATAATTAACATAAAAGTTGGGTAGACAGAGAAAAAAGTAGATTATATTATTTTTTATATACAAATGGCTACAATGAGAATGAAAAAAATTGCCCTTTCATATTCTCTATCCATATGTTGTCCTATTGGAGATACGTCTATATAAATTAATTAACTGATAAAAATGTCAATTATTTTCATTGTGTGAAATGTAATGAAATTTGTATTGTATATGTATACTTTAAAAAGCAGGCAATTGATACTTAAATCTACATCTTCATCTGCATCTACATTGTTACTCTACAATTCACACTTAAGTGCCTGGCAGAGGGTTCACCGAACCATTTTCAAACTACTTCTCTGCCATTCCACTCTCGAATGGCATGTGGGAAAAGGAACACCAAAATCTTTCCATTCGAGGATGACACTGTGTATTTGGCTAACGTATTTTTCTACATGGAGGGCACTACCAAGAAATGATATGAGAACAACGATGAGAAGTTCACGAACTAGGAAGGATTCCAGGCGGAACAGCGGAAGTATTTCGGCGTCAAACAATGACAGAAGTGCAAGGCTGAAGTTGAATTAAAGGTTAGCTTAGTGTTGTTTAACGTCCCGTCGACAACGAGGTCATTAGAGACGGAGCGCAAGCTCGTGTTAGGGGAGGATGGGGAAGGAAATCGGCCGTGCCCTTTCAAATGAACCATCCCGGCATTCGCCTGAAACGATTTAGGGAAATCACTGAAAACCTAAATCAGGATGGCTGGAGACGGGATTGAACCGTCGTCCTCCCGAATGCGAGTCCAGTGTGCTAACCACTGCGCCACCTCGCTCGGTGAAGTTAAATTAAAGTCCAGGGCACAGCGTCCAGGAGAAACTACAGTATCCTACATTCAAGACGTCTTCGAGCTATGTAAAATAGTGGATCCTAGGATGAACATAAGATGCACGTCCTATGAAGGGTGTTGCTGACGACATGTATCAAGCCCTACTCCCGAAGGAGGTTTCGACAGCAGACGACTTCATAAAATGGTGCCAGTGTAGTGAGAAAATGCATCAAAAAAGAATTACGCGCAAGAAGTTTGAACGGCTTCTAAACGTCGTATCGATGTCTGTGATGGAGGAAGCATCTGATTTCACAAGCGTTCTTCGCCAGACAGTGAGAGAGGAATTTCAGAAGGCACTTGGATTGCGCAGCGGGCAAAAAACCGAGACGCATCAAGAGGTCATAAGGGAGGAAGTGGGACAGACATTGAACCCTATCTCTCGTCTTGCATTTTCCCTTAAAACGGTGAAAAAGTTGAGACCAAGGCGGAGTTACGTTCCCACAATGCCACACGAAGGAACCTCTTTGGATACCAAGGAAGACTGGAGGTCCTAGGATAACTAACCAGTATGTTTCCACTGTGGACGACCGAGACATGTGGTGCACTATGGCAACTCCGGGACGATGAAGATGAACAAGAAGATGCGGCTGCAGGACGACTTAGGTCACTATTGCCGCAAGCTAGCCGCTGGAGAGGACGCTTCCCAACACGCCGATCAATGACTCCATCACCGTTTAGAAGCTCCAGCCCATCACCTTGCCGCCACAACCTGGAAAACTGAAGGGTGCGACCTTCCTTGGAGGTGAGGCCGCCCAAGAGAAAAATACTCCGCCGTCGATCACTACAGAAAGGATAGGAAACTACGTCGATATCCTCATGGATGGCCGACCAGCCCAAGCTCTTGTGGACACTGGAGCATCACATTCAGTGATTTTGGGGAAGTACCGTCACAAGTTGCAGAAAATCGTATTCGCCGACAGCAAAACATCTCTGCTGAAGGTGGCTAATGGTAAATATGCAAGACCTACAGGAAGGCGTACCATTCGTGTGGGCATAAGTGGCCATACACAGCCCTTAGAATTCATCGTATTACAAGAGTGTAGTCATGATGTCATTCTTGGATGGGCCTTTTTGAAAGCATCTGAGGCAATTATAGATTGTGGTCGCTCAAAGATTATGCTAGACGAGATGAGATACTGTGGACAGGAAGATGCGCATCCGAGTGTGTGGAGACTATGTGTGCTGAATGAAGAGATCATTCCTGCAGTCAGCGCTAGAAAGGTAACTGTCACGTGTCATGCCATGCATCTACCCACGGATCTTGTAGTGGAATATAAGAGAAGCATACAACTGAAGAATAACTTGGTCATCCCAGCCTCTGTCGTCTCGTTTAAGAACGATTCGGTGAACTGCGGATAGTTAACTGTCGCCGAGAACCACAGACGCGTCCAAGACGCCTGTGCATAACAAACGCTGAGTCGTTACTTGGAGAACAGCTGAGGGTCGTAGAAACCTACCATGCCGAGTCTGTGGACGAAATTAGCACTACCACTACGAGACAAGGTCTTCTAGCTCACCTATCACCAGATCTCAGTAAGGAACAACAGAAGAAGCTACTTGCCATTCATCAAGATTTCTCTGAGTGGTTCAATCCACAGGTGAAGAGCAAATTAGACAAATCGATGGTGAGGCACCGGATTAGCACTGGAGACAATCAACCAATAAGCCAGAGAGCATACTGTGTGTCAGCAATGGAACGTCGAATTCTTCGTGACAAGGTAGAGAAACTGATGAAGAATGGCATCATTCAGCCTTCGCAGAGCCCATGGTTTTCACCAGTGGTCCTTGTCAGGAAGACGGAAGGCAGTTGACGCTTTTGTGTTGACTATAGAAAGCTTAATAAGATAACTAAAAAGGAAGTTTACTGTCTTCTACGAATTGACGAGACACTAAATAGTCTGAAGGGGGCTAAGTTTTTCTCAACCATAGACATGTACTCTGGATACTGGCAAATCAAAGTAGATGAGGCAGATCGTGAGAAAACTGCATTCATCATCCCTGAGAGCCTCTATGACTTGAAGGTAATACCGTTTGGTTTCTGCAATGCACCAGCATCTTTTGAACAGATGATGGATAATCTTATAAGGCACCTGATGTGGACGATGTGTCTTTGTTATTTAGATGACATTATAGTGTTCTCACAAACATTTGATGAACATATAAAAAGACTGAGGGCCGTTCTTAAGTGTCTCCAAGAAGGCGGACTGAAATTTAATCCAAGAAAGTGTCTTTTTGGAGAAAAAACGAAGGTGTGCGGCCAGACCCAGAAAAGGTGAGATCTATAATGAAATTTCCTATTCCTAAAAGTATTAGAGATGTGAGGTGCTTCCTCGGATTATGTTCTTATTACTGTCGTTTTATCAAAGACTTTTGTATCAAAGTCAGGTACTCCAAGATTTGTTAAAGGCTGATGCTAAATTTATCTGGGGTGGTGCTCAACCAGATTCTTTCGATGTGCTGCGAAAAGCTCTGACGACTGACCCTGTACTTAGTCTGTATGATGACAGAGCACCTACAGAACCACACTTAGATGCCAGTGGGTATGGGATCGGTGCTGTTCTGGTGCAAATTTCGAATGGAAAAAGAGAAGGTTATAGGCTATGCTTCTAGGACACTTACAAAGGCCGAGACAAACTACTCAATTACAGAAAGAGGTCTTTCTGTGATCTGGGCCTTGTGCAGATTTCAACAGTATCTCTGTGGAAGGCCTTCACAGTTGCTACAGACCATCATTCAGTTTGTTGGTTGACAGGTCTTAAGGATCCAACAGGATGACTCGCCAGGTGGGCACTACGTCTTCAAGAGTTTGACATTTCCATAGTGTACAAAAGTGGAAGAAAACACGAAGATGCCACCTGTCTCTAAAGATACCCTGTACAAGACTATCAAGACTTTGATGAAGATAGTGACTGTCTCGCTGCTCTCCTGTGTCTCTCTGCCGAGCAGAAGAAGGACGCCAAGATAGCTCAAATTATGCTTGCCTTAAATCGGTCAGAGGATGTGATAGGACAATTTAAGGTAGTTAATTCATTACTTTGCAAGAAAAACTTTGATCCTTTAGGAAATAGGTGGCTACCAGTGATTCTTTAACACATGCGCTTAGATGTTCTACAGGAATTCAATGACACACCTGAGACCAGACATCTAGAATTTATTAAAACATACGATAGAATCCGCAAGAGATTTTTCTGACCAGGTTTATTTAGGAGTGTCCATCATTATGTGTCGCAATGTCAAGAGTGGCGGAGGAGAAAGGCAGTTCCTCATAAACCACCTGGCCGACTCATGCCAATTCCATCAGCCGCAGTGCCTTTCCAACTTGTTGGGATTGACCTCCTCAGACGATTTCCAACGTCTGCTAGTGGCAATAGATGGGTTATTGTTTGCACTGATTATCTTACACACTATGCCATTACAAAAGCCATGAAAACAGCCGAAGCATTCGAGGTAGCCAAGTTCATCGTGGAAGACATTATATTAAAACACGGTGCCCCAAGGTCGTTAATTACGGATCGAGGGAAAGTTTTTCAGTCGAATCTTGTGACAGAGATAAACCGACGGTGTGACATTACTCATCACATGACGTCGGCCTACCACCTGCAAACTGACAGGCTTACTGAACGACTTAATAAGACCTTGGCCGACATGCAATCAATGTTCGTCTATGTTGTGCAGAGCAACTGGGATGAGGTGCTACCTTTCATGACGTTTGCTTACAACACCGTCAAAAAAGACACCACAGGATTTATGCCATTTTTCCTGGTGCATGGTCGTGAGGCGACTACGACGATGGACACTGTGTTTCCGTTACATCCTGATGACGTGGACGACGACTAAATTAGCCAGGTGTTAACCAGAGCTGAGGAAGCTCTGCAGTTGGTTCGACTCCGCACGCTGCAGGCTCAAGAAAACGATTGCCGAAGGTATGGCACGAGCCACCACCCTTTTGCCTACCAGCCTGGTGACCTCGTCTGGATCTTCACTCCTGTTTGGCAGGTTGGGATCTCTGAGAAGCTCCTCAGACGCTACTTTGGATTTATATGGTTGTAAGACAGTTGTCTGACGGTACTTATGAAGTTGAAGATATTGACCCCAACACAAAACGACGAAAGTTCAGAGATACGGTGCACATCCTGCTAATGAAGCCGTGTAAGGTTCCTGCAACCCAAGGTAAATTCGAAGCTCAAGCGACAGCTAACAACGAGAAAGGTGACGAAGAGCGTAGCGACAAAAGAAGTTCTAAGAAGATCAGTTCCAGGGCGAGAATCAGTCATCAGGAGTCGGAGTATGCAGGACCGATGGCTCGTTCCCAGACTAGGAGGACGTAACATGGACACGTTGTTCTCTTAAGGAGGCAGCAATCTCACAGAAGAAGCTGATTAGCTCTGTGGTGTAGTGGTTATGATACTGAACTGCTGCACGGAAGAAAGGAAGTTCATAACTCACATGGACTGTACAGTTTTAATTTCTATATTTGGTTCGAGTACATTTTAGAAATATCCACAAATGTCAAGAATCATTGTACTGGAAAGTTCTGTAGCTGTATATATACTGTATGTGTTCTGGCTGGAGGCAGTTCGCTCCGCACTCTTGTATGTGCAAGTGCTGAAAAAACGTCGCTAAGTGAAGTTCGTCATTCATCTGATTACACCTTTTTCTATGTGACAATATTCCTTCACTATTTGTTTTCATTTGGCATCTTTCATTTTCTCTAAATCGTTCCGATATTATTTTTGTATTAACTGTTCATAGTTTTTTTTTTAAATCCGTTAGTTCCTCTGTGTGACAGTTATAGTATTGGCCTACCTTTAGAGTCTTTGCAATAGCCCAGAGTTGTTTCATATTTGAAGCTACTATTTCTGAATATTTATGATAAACTATGAAATTTCGTTTACTTTTGTAAGAATAACCTCTTATGAATAAATATTTCGCTGTTTCATTGAATTCTAAATATACTTTCTTTCAAAATTCTTTATTGTGTAAATCATATTTCATACATATTTTGGAGAAGGTATTATAACTATCTGGTAAATCACTTAAACTATTGCCCATTTATAACAAAAAGTTTATTTTAAGAAAGTTGAATTTTTGCAACTGTAAGGTATAATTATCTCCTTATTTATAAATTAAAAATATTTCATAAACTATTTTCTTTAAAAGTTGAATTTTTGTGGGGGGGGGGGAATAGCAGCCTTCATATTTTTATTAAAAGGTTTTCTTTTTAGGCAGACAGATAGAAGGGGTTTAAAATTAAAACTCAATTTCGTAATGATTTACTACAACATTCATCAATTCTTCTTGTCTAAAGTCATTGAAAATATTGAAATAATTGTGTCAGCAAACATTTCTTAAAGTTTATTTCATTCTTTGGTACAAATTTATTGAATTAGGAACATAATTATATTGTAACATTTCCTCACAATTTGGAAGTATATCTTAAAAAGTGTGCAACTGATTTTGTAAATTTTTCATTTGCATTCTAATTAAATAGTAAGTATAATCACTGTCATCAACAAATAATTTGAAAGGAAAAAATTTAGTCTCAAATTATGGTCTTCAGTTTAAGGAACAACTTTAGATGACAGTGGATATGTTTCTTTGTTTCTTCTTTTTAATTCATCTAAATGCATATCATCTGTTTCTTTCAAATTTGCTATTCATTTTTAATCGAATTTATTTATATCCTCTAGTCATTTTGTACAATAATTTTAGTATTATATTTGGTTTTTATAGGAATCTATCATTTCTGTTATTATCTTATACGCTCCATGTTTGTGAACTGCTAGCAAAACTCCTTGTGTAACAAATATTCTGAGGGCTTTTGGTTCTTGCTTTTGCGAATTAAAAATTGGGGAATGTAAGCTATGTTCATTGACGTATATTGATGTTTTTCATTACCTCTTAATCTTGAGTGACTTCAAAGCTAAAATTTTCTGATGTAAGATTATCTGCTTTAGCAACATGTTGTCTAATCGCATAATCAGTGTCTATATTGTAATATTTCAGCAACATCTTTAGCTTCAAACCAAGGATTATTCCTTTCATCAATAATCACAAATGCTTGCTTGCGATTCTATGCAGGCTTGTTGTTGAACAGGTGTATAGTGGACTGCATTTGTAGAGATTAAAATGTATTTGATCAATTCAAATTCTACAGTGGACACATTCAAAATTTGGCATAAATATTTTTTTCAATTCTCAGTTATTTCATCAACATCATTGAATTGGTCACATAATTTCTCAATGAAAGGAGATAGTCTGTTAAAGTGAGTATTGTACATTACTTTACATTTGTCTGCTCTGTGCACACCAAAAGAAATATTCAGCATATGCACAACAATTTTATAATGTGTAAGAGTACAGCACCAACTTAAAAATAACTTTTCTAGGCAAACTGCTTAAATGCGACAACCTAAATAATTTGTTCTTTCTTCATCTCTGCCACACCAGAAACGATATTTCTTAGTTGTAAACATTCTTGGTATTTTGTTTGTATTTCTATTGCTTGTAGTTCAATAATTTTTTGAGATTTATTTTTTCAATAATTGCCACGTACTTCAGTCAATTGAGTAATGCAATGAAATATTTTATTACTTGTTTACATTGTTTTGTACTGAATGTCAACAGTTAATAAAATCAATTTTTTTTCAACAAGATTATTGGATTTTAATGTTTCTATTTCATTTCAAATATCTTCATATTCTAATGCAAGTGGATTATTTTGTTATATTTCTGGGAATGGTATCTTGCCAGCTGTAAGACATTCAACATAATAAGTTTTATTTTTTGATGTAATATCAGGTGCTAAATATGTAGCATCTGGAATTCAATATACAGAAAAGTTAAAATATCATTTGTAATCAACACATTTTTCTCTTCAAACAATGGAATCCAAAAATCTTTAAAGCAACTTCCTACATCAGCTGATAATTGCTATGTTTAATAAATGAAAATTAGATGTACTTGAAATCGACTCCATTTCTATGATATACAAATATATTAGATTAAAATGTTCAGCTAGGTTACAGTAATTTTCTTAAGAGTCTGTTGTTATAGATCAGAATTTATTTTTCATGAAACATATATTCTACTAAAAACTTTTAATGAAATAAAATTTACATTGTAGAAAAGCTAGTGATGGTAAAAAGGTTATAATTGTAAATATTTTATCTGTGCAATTAACTTGTCTACAGCAACATAAAAGACATTTCACTTATTATTAGAAATTTCTAATTACAACTGAGAAGAACTCAATTGGTTGACCACAAAAATTAAATTCATCTTCTTAAATCTTCTAAGGTTTCTCACATGATATGCATTTTCAATCCAGTTACAAAATAACCTGCTAAGTCCTAAGCACTTGCTCTACAATGAAGATAATTGTCCTGTCGTTTTGCCCAGTAATAAATATGTTCTTTATATCATTTAATGTTGTTTTCACAATTTATTAATATATAACCATCAATTTTTCCAAACTGTTTCTCAAAGCAATCTATAATTTTTGTTTCTTCAAGAATACAATGATACTTCTCAATTTATATCTTATTGAATTTTTTTGTTACCAGCTGTAACAATTTGGAAGCTTCCATTGCATTTATTAAATAACAATTTTAATTAAAAGGTCGTGTTCATAAATTGAAGTCAAGAACTTTAAAAATGTAAATTTTAGCGAATTTGATAAAATTCTTAAAATAAATATATATAAGAATATGTAAGTTCTTCATCAACAGTTTATATCTAACTATAAGTATCCTGAGAGTAAAAAATATTCGAAAATATTATTTATAATGAAAAAAGATGAAGAACTAATTGATCCACCCTAAAAAATACATTGGTTGTAAATGGAGTTAGAGATCTAAGATGTGTTTACCTAACTTCTATAACAAGGAGCAAGCTCTCTAGTAGATGGAAGATTTTTCAACCAGAAGATAGGAATAAAAAAATGTTGAGTGGTGTAGAAAAGAAATAGTTAAAAGTGGTCTCAAAAACATTTATTGTGGGCCAAACAATAAAATTAACTGGAAATTTCGTTTTGCTATTCTCATTTTTCACAAACGTAATTTTTTTATGTGTAAATATGGTTCAGACTTTGGAACAATTTAGAGTCATTCAGTGTTGTGATTATTTGAAAAGAAAAAACTTATTAGGATAATACAAATATAGGAAAACTAATTTAATTAATTTATTACTGAAAATTGCTCACTGAAGGTGGGCTCTCCCATAAAGGGCAAACAATGGAAACATCTACCATTCTATTAAATACGATTAAACGAGATTTCAGATACTACTAAAAATGATATATTTTCAAAGTGCATCTAGAATATTAAAAAAATACATGATTTACACAATAATTTGCCACTCGCCAGTGAAAATAAAATTGTACCTAACGCTAAAGAAAGCATATTTTAAACTGCCCCAGAAACCAAAAAATATATATAGTAAACTGTGTTGTTGTTGTTGTTGTAGTCTTCAATCCAGAGACAGGTTCGATGCAGCCCTCCATACTACTCTATTCTGTGCAATCTTTTTAATCTCCAAGTACCTACTGCAACCAACATCTGAACAGTCTGCTTATTGTATTCATCTCTTGGTCTCCCTCTACGATTGTTCCCCTCCATGAAGCCCTCCAATGCTAAATTTGTTATCCCTTGATGCCTCAGAACATTTCTTACCAGCTGCTACCCTTCTTCTAGTCAGGTTGTGCCACAAACTCCTCTTCTCTCCAATTATATTCAGTACCTCATTATTAGGTATGTGATCTGCCCATCTAGTCTTGAGCATTCTTCTGTAGCACCAAATTTCGAAAGCTTCTATGCTCTTCTTGTCTAAATTATTTATCATCCATCTTTCATTTCCATACTGGGCTACACTCCATACAAGTACATTGAGAACAGACTTCCTGACACTTAAATCTACAGTTGATGTTGACAAATTTCTATTCTTCAAAAACGCTTTCCTTGCCATTGTCAGTCTACATTTTATATCCTCTCTACTTCGACCATCATCAGTTTTTTGCTCTTCAAATAGCAAAACTCATCTACTACTTTAAGGGTCTCATTTCCTAATCTATTTCCCTGAGCATCACCTGATTTAAATCGGCTACATTCCATTATCCTCGTTTTGCTTTTGTTGATGTTGATCTTATACCCTCCTTTCAAGACATTGTCCATTCTCTTCAATTGCTCTGCCAGGTCCTTTACTTCTCTGACAGAATTACAATGTCTTCAGCAAACATCAAAGTTTCTATTTCTTCTTCATGTATTTTAATTTGTAATCCAATTTTTTCTTTTGTTTCCTTTACTGCTTGCTCCATACACGCATTGTATAACATTGGGGAATAGGTTACAACTTTGTCTCACTTCCTTCCCAACCTCTGCTTCCCTTCCATGTCCCTTGACTCTTATAACATCCATCTGGTTTCTGTACAAATTTTAAATAGCCTTTCGCTCGCTGTATTTGACCCCTGCTGCCTTCAGAATTTGAAATAGACTGTTCCAGTCAACACTGCCAAAAGCATTCTCTAAGTTTCCAGAATGAAATTTTCACTCTGCAGCGGAGTGTGCGCTGATACGAAACTTCCTGGCAGATTAAAACTGTGTGCCGGACCGAGACTCGATCTCGGGACCTTTGCTTTTCGCAGGTAAGTGCTCTATTAACTGAGCTACCCAAGCATGACTCACGCCTGGCCTCACAGCTTCAATTCTGTCAGTACCTCGTCTCCTACCTTCCAGACTTCACAGAAGCTCTTCTGTGAACCTTGCAGAATTAGCACTCCTGGAAGAAAGGATAAGGCGGGGACATGGCTTAGCCACAGCCTAGGGGATGTTTCCAGAATGAGATTTTCACTCTGCAGTGGAGTGTGCGCTGATATGAAACTCCCTGGTAGATTAAAACTGTGTGCCAGACCGAGACTCGAACTCGGGACCTTTGCATTTCGTGGACAAGTCTTAAACTGCTAGAAACGTAGGTTTGCCGTTCCTTAATCTATCTTCTAAGCTAAGTCGTAGGGTCAGTTCCAGCGTTTCTATGGAATCCAAACTGATCTTCCCTGAGGTTGGCTTCTAACAGTTTTTCCATTCGTCTGTAAAGAATTCGTGTTAGTATTTTGCAGCCCAGAGTTATTGAACTGATTATTCCGTAATTTTCACACCTGCTTTCATTGGGAATGGAATTATTACGTTTCCTTGAAGTCTGAGGGTATTTCACCTGTCCCATGAATTTTGCTCACAAAATGGATGATTTTTCTCATGGCTAGCTCTTCCAAGACTATCAGTAGCTCTAACTGAATGTTGCACTATGTCAGATCTTCACACAATATCATGTCTCCCATTTCATCTTCATCTACGTCCTCTTCCATTTCTGTAATATTGCTCTCAAGTATGTCGCCCTTGTATAAACCCTCTATATAGACCTTCCACCTTCCTGCTTTCCCTTCTTTGCTTAGAACTGGTTTTCCATCTGAGCTTTTGATATAAAAACGTATGGTTTTCTTTTCTCCAAAGCTCTCTTTAATATTCCTGTAGCAGTAACTGTTCCACCCCTAGTGATATATGTCTCCTTAAATTTGTCCTCTCGCTTTCCCTACATAGCCATTTAGCACTTTCAGTCCATCTCATTTTAGAGACGTTTGTACTCCTTTTTGCCTGTTTCATTTACTGCATTTTTATATTTTCTTCTTTCATCAGTTAAGTTCAGTATCACTTCTGTTACCTAAGCATTTCTACTAGCCCTCCTCTTTTTACCTACTTGATCGCCTGCTGCCTTCACTATTTCATCTTTCAAAGCTACTCATACTTCTTCCACTGTATATCTTTCACCTGTTTTTGTCAATCGTTCCCTAATGCTCTCTCTGAAACTCTCTACAACCTCTAGTTCTTTCAGTTTATCCGTGTCCGATCTCCTTAAATTCCCACCTTTTTGCAGTTTCTTCAACCTTAATCTACAATTCATGACCAACAGATTGTAGTCAGAGTCCACATCTACCTCTGGAAATACCGGGTGATCAAAAAGTCAGTATAAATTTGAAAACTTAATAAACCACGGAATAATATAGATAGAGATGTAAAAATTAGCACACATACTTGGAATGACATGGGGTTTTATTAGAACCAAAAAAAAGTATTGCTAGACGCGTGAAAGATCTCTTGCACGCGTCGTTTGGTGATGATCGTGTGGTCAGCCGCCACTTTCGTCATGCTTGGCCTCCCAGGTCCCCAGACCTCATTCCGTGCGATTATTGGCTTTGGGGTTACTTGGAGTTGAAAGTGTATCGTGATCGACCGACATCTCTAAGGATGCTGAAAGTCAACATCCGACGCCAATGTCTCACCATAGCTCCGAACATGCTTTACAGTGCTGTTCAGAACATTATTCCTCGACTACAGCTATTGTTGAGGAATGATGGTGGATATATTGAGGATTTCCTGTAAGGAATATCATCTTTGCTTTGTCTTACTTTGTTATGCCAGTTATTGATATTCTGATCAGATTAAGAGCCGTCTGTCAGACATTTTGAACTTTTCTATTTTTTTTTTTTGTTCTAATAAAACCCCATGTCATTCCAAGCATGTGTGTCAATTTGTACATCTCTATCTACATTATTCCGTGATTTATTCAGTTTTCAAATTTATACTGGCTCTTTGATCACGCGGTATACTACAATTTAACACCTGGTTCCTAGATCTCTGTCTTACCATTATATGATCTATCTGAAACCTTCCAGTGTTTCGAGGCCTCTTCCACGTATATAAACTTCTTTCATGATTTTTAATCCGAGTGTTAGCTATGATTAGCCGCGCAGGATTAGCCGAGCGGTCAGAGGCGCTACAGTCATGGACTGTGCGGCTGGTCCCGACGGAGGTTCGAGTCCTCCCTCGGGCATGGATGTGTGTGTTTGTCCTTAGGATAATTTAAGTTAAGTAGTGAACAAGCTTAGGGACTGATGACCTTAGCAGTTAAGTTCCATAAGATTTCACACACACACACACACACACACATTTTTTGTTAGCTATGATTAAGTTAAGGCAACGGCCTTGCCGCAGTGGCTACACCGGTTCCCGTGAGATCACCGAAGTTAAGCGCTGTCGGGCGTGGCCGGCGCTTGGATGGGTCACCATCCCGCCGCCATGTGCTGTTGCCATTTTTCGGGGTGCACTCAGCCTCGTGATGCCAATTGAGGAGCTACTCGACCGATTAGTAGCGGCTTCGGTCAAAGAATACCGTCCTACCGGTCGGGAGTGCGGTGTGCTGACCACACGCCCCTCCTTATCCGCATCCTCCTCGGAAGATGACACGGCGGCCGGACGGTCCCGGAAGGGCCACTTGTGGCCTAAAGACGGAGCCTTTATGATTAAGTTATGCTCCGTACAGAATTTTACCAGGTGGCTTCCTCTTTCATTTCTGTTAAGATCATCCACTTGAACATTCTTCTTACAGGAACAGTAAATAGCCAGTCAGTAGCAAACTGGAAGGTTTATTACAACCCTTCACCGTGGTTTCAAGGTTTGTAAATACGAGTACGTCTACATCAGAAGGAAATACAGACAACTAATTACATATTGTGGCAGAGGTACGTTAAAATACAGCCGAAAGGCGTCACTCAGATATAAAATTTCACCTCTACATCTACATCCATACTCCGCAAGCCACGCGACAGTGTGTGGCGGAGGGTGCTTTGCGTACCTCTGTCGGTTCTCTCTTCTATTCCAGTCTCATATTGTTCGTGGAAAGAAGGATTGTCGGTATGCCTCTGTGTGGGCTCTAATCTCTCTGATTTTATCCTCATGGTCTCTTCGCGAGATATACGTAGGAGGGAGCAATATACTGCTTGACTCCTCGGTGAAGGTATGTTCTCTAAACTTCAACAAAAGTCCGTACCGAGCTACTGAGGGTCGCTCTTGCACAGTCTTCCACTGGAGTTTATCTATCACCTCCGTAGCGCTTTCGCGATTACTAAATGATCCTGTAACGAAGCGCGCTGCTCGCCTTTGGATCTTTTCTATCTCTTCTATCAACCCTATCTGGTACGGATCCCACGTCGGTGAGCAGTATTCAAGCAGTTGGCGAACAAGTGTACTGTAACCTACTTCCTTTGTTTTCGTATTGCATTTCCTTAGGATTCTTCCAATGAATCTCAGTCTGGAATCTGCTTTACCGACGATTAATTTTATATATTCATCCCATTTTAAATCACTCCTAATGCCTGCTCCCAGATAATTTATGGAATTAACTGCTTCCAGTTGCTGACCTGCTATATTGTAGCTAAATGATAAAGGATCTTTCTTTCTATGCATTCGCAGCACATTACACTTGTCTACATTGAGATTCAATTGCCATTCTCTGCACCATGCGTCAATTCGTTGCAGATCCTCTTGCATTTCAGTACAATTTTCCATTGTTAGAACCTCACGATATACTACAGCATCATCCGCAAACCATTGTTGCTGTCATATGGTATTTCCTCACCGGTGTACAGCTAGTGGATCGTCTGACACCTTTCGGCTATATATTAACATTTCTCAGCCACGACATGTAATCCATATTTTTCTTTCTGAAGAAGACGTTCTTGTAAACGTAGGAACCATGGAAAATGGGTTTTAATAAACATTCTCAATTTCAATTGATTGTTTATTATTTCTACAAGAATATTTTTGATTCTGCAAATGCTGCTCAAGCCATGTATGAAATTTCCAAATCTCTTGAACATCTCATCAGAATTTTCCGAAATTGTCGCAATCATTTATTTGTCTGTTCATGTACTTCACATATGCCAATTTCTGTCCTACTGGGATGGTTCCTTCGTGGTGCGCCGTTTTACTTGTTTACTTCTCTTGTTATAGCTCGTATTAGGCTAGAGTACTGTATTGACTAAAGGTGTTTTTTATATACTAGAATTAGAACACGTATAATTATAGGGAACGTGTGAGAGTATCAGGTCAGCGGTGTCCTCTCGTTAACTAAGAGCTGCAGGAAAAGCTCGTCCTGCGAGCTCGCGCCGCTGAACACCCAGGCAGACCATTTTGAGCGGCTTTTGTCCCGTGAGTGATTACGAGGCTGCGCTTTCCGATCGCCTTTATGCGGCGCCCCTGCAGTAACGAGGCCCCGGCAGTCATTAGGCGGCACCTGTGCTGCCCCGCACCGGCGATCGCTTTCATTAATCGCGTCTCGAGCGGCGTCTCGCTGAAAGCCGGCCGGGCCGTCAAGGACCTCGAGTGCTCTAGTGCTGCCTGCACAGCAGCTACCGGAGGGCTCCAGGGCACTGCGAGCTCTGGCCAAGACTCTCCGGCAACGGCCGTAAAGTTTGCAACCATATGAGAGCCAGTAGTGTCCAGTGTGTTTGTGTTTCTGTATTTGTGTTCGTACGTCAGTATCTTTTTCCAGTATATATATATCTGAAAATGGTTGCGACGTTTCAGCGAAATACCAGGGAGAAATTGACATGAAGTCACAGCTCTAGCGTCCCTGTTTGTGGGGTTGTGGGTGGGATCTTGGAAGCAATGTACTGTTTGATCCAAACTTGGTACATACAGGGTGTTCCAGATATGTTGCGACAAACTTCGAGGGTTGATAGACGATGTCTGAAAGAACAAATGGGAGATAGGAACTCTTGTCCGGATACGTCATGCAACGATGCCTGCGCCTATCACTAGGCTACCCCTTTGGCAACAAACGTGACTTTATACGCTAACGGACTAAAGGCGGAAGGTCTCACAATGTTGTTTGCTATTTAGTGATAGTAAGTGATTTCCATCATCGATAGTGGAGAAGTTCGTGCTAGCTGCTGCGTAGACAGGCCTTGTCTCCTATGAATGAGCTCTCTGTTGCCCTGGTGGATGACAGTTTCACATACGGGCATGCAACTGCAGTTGATTTTTATCCTGTATATCGAAAAATGTTGGAGATTTTAAAGGGTTCCAGGGGAAAAATATGGAAGCCCTTGCCCGAAACTGTCATCAGCCTAGGTAACAGAGCATCGCATTACAGGAGAGAAGACCTGTCTATGGAGCAGCTAGCTCCATCTTCTTCATTGGCTATCGTGGCAACCACTCACGGTCACTGAATAATAACATTGCGAGATGTCCCACCTACGGCCCGTCAGCGTACAAAGTCACGTACATGTCTATCTCAGTTTGACGGAATTTCACTGATGAAGGGACAAAAAAAACGCAGCAAATGAATCAGGTTAACGATAATACAGAACTCCGAAAAATGAAACTGACAGTAAGTGCAAAACTACGTAGCAAGAATGGCATGACGTGAACTGCAAGACTGGAAAGCATGCATGACTTTGGGAAAGAATCACGGAAATGACATAAAAATTATGACAATCAGCTTAATACCTAGTTCATCCATATCTGGAAAGGATTTCAGCTGCTCATCTGCCTGCAACGGATTCTAATGACCCTTGGTAGGTTTCTGTAAATTACGGGCCACTGGAATGTGGGCGCGAAGCTCGGGCCTGATATTATCTCAAGTGTGTTCAATCTGTTTCAGAACAGGAGAATTTGAAGAGCAACTATAACGCGCCTCAAGGCACTGCAGCCTTATGACACAACCATACACTGATAGAAGACATCACCAAGATGTGAAGCATGATGTGGTGCAGGTGGTCCGCAATAATGCCCACGTATTCTACATCTGTCATGGTCCTTCGATTACTACCAACTACCACAGGTCCATTGGAAGCTCAGGAGAATGTCAGTAATACCATAATACTGACTTGCTTCTGTGGAGAGGTGCATGTTCCCAGTAGCTGCCTGGCTGGATGACGCCATATCTGGGGGGGGGGGGGGGGGCAACTGTCGGCCATGTGCAGCAAGAAACCCTAGTCATCTGACGAGCTGACACACTTCCGTTGACCCATGGACAAATCTAGAAGACTTCCTGCCCACAGCAATCGTAATAGCTAACGATGTCTAGAGTCAACACAGAAAATCTTGGGAATTTCTGCGTGTTCAAATCTGAACGGTGTGCCCCGAAACGCTTGTACCTACACCAGCAATGCACTCTGTCGTCAGATCTAGCACAGGTCGCTTTGTGCCGTGCTCTGCAAAGTGGATGAACCTCATACCTCCACTTTCAGTAACCATAGATTAAAGTCTAACATCTTATCGCTAACTATTGGTTTCAGCGTCTTTCAACCAGTCGCTTTAAACGTGAGAACAGCCGATCATCCTCGCCTTTTTCGAAATCCTCGTTCCCACGCGCCGTGTGATAATTGCTCGTTGTCCAAACCGCTACTGTCAATATATTTCACCATCTGATGCCCGCATATGCGCTAGATCCCTTATTCGTCACAACTCCTATTACAAATCTTCCTTACGGCGTATCATGCATATAGCACCACCAAGCAGCCTCCACCCTTTCAATTGTTACTGATTAAAATTTTTTGACGTATCAGTACATATACAGTCTATGGAGAAACTGAAGAGGCCTTTGCTGAAAACACATGCTCCTCAAAGAATACTAAGCGTTCAGGTGCCAATCCCGTATTGAGGAAAGAAGGGAGGGCAAAAAGGTAAAAAAAAAAAAAAACATAGGTACAGGTAGGCTGCACGAGGGAAACAAGCTTGAAGAAATAGATGAGAAAGTAAATGAAGGTGATATGGGAGACTGGGTACTGCGAAAATAATTTGACAAGGTACAGAAAGATACAGCTCGAAACAAAGCCTCTCAAGTAGAAGATTTTGACTCAGAATTATTGACATCTTCAGCAGAACCAACCATGTCACTACTATTCCACCTGATATGTAATGTATATCAGACACGCGTTAAGAAACTAGACTCCAAGAAAAACACTTTAAAAATGGACACAGTCTCGACCGCAAGAACATTAATTTTGATTGCAACCAATTTCGGCCAGTTTTTGACCATCCTCAAACCTTGTTACAACAACCGCTCCATTCACGGCTACCGCCTACCATCATGGTCTTAGGGTCTGACGATGGTCAAAAACTGACCAAAACCGGTTAGTATCATAATAAAAGTTTTTGAGGTAGAGACTCTTTGTGTCCATTTTAAAGTACTTTTTGTTACAACGCTGGTCTTCACGAATAATGTTCTCAAAAATTCAAGAAGGACACAAAAAAAGAAATCTCATTCAAAATGAAATTGGTGCAGGTATTTGTGGAGTATTACCGAAGTTTCATTTTAATAAATCATGGTTGTAAAATACCGAATCCAAATATTTACAGAAGAATGGAAAAATTCCTGCGAACCGCCCTCTGGGAGTATCGGTTTGCGTTTCTGAGTAAAGTAACCGTGAGGCAATACTGACCCAATGGCTTCTCTTAGAAAATCTAATGAAGAAACGAAAACAAATATTTACAGCATTTGTAGATTTAGAAGATTTATTCGAAAATGTGTGAAATACACTCACTAATAGGCGATTATATTTCCTCGAGAAAAAATAAGGACTCTGTTTGCCGATGACACTATAGTTCTGAGAGAGCGGCAAATGACTAGAGAGTTAGACTGAACGAAATGCATAATATTTTGAAAAAAGGTTGATACATGTACATCAACAAAATTTAAGTAAGGGTAACTGAATGTAGTCGAATGAAATGAGTTGATGCTGAGGGCGATGAGGAAACGAGGCCCTAAAAGCGGTAATTGTTAAGTTCTTCTATTTGGTCAGCCAATTATCTAACGTTGTATGAAATAGAAACGATGCAAAAAATAAAATTAAGTAAATAATAATAAAATTGTTTCTGGTGAGAAGATGTTTTCTAACATCTCAGTTAAATTTACGATTAAAATCTATTAATTAACACACAACATGTTAAAAATCTACACAGTTAAAACAGAACAAATGCAGTTAGCCATGTGTGGGCACCACACGCTGTAAATTGAGCGTCGAACGTGAAACTAATGTTTGTTCATGCACGGTGCAGCCAGCTGGTCACGGTGACCATACAACAAACCGGTTTTTCATGATCACGGAAGCCAGGCATAATACTGAAAATGGTTAAGGTAGCCTCAAAAGACATGACTACAGTTGTGGCTACCGAGATCATCGTTTTAGGACCATAAGGTGGAAACGATGACTTAACAGAGATGTTTCTCTGGATGTTAGTTTTCTCCTTATGTCCTAAGTGACGTAAGGTTTGGCAAAAAAATATGAAAGTTCACACAACATGGAAAGTATTTTAATAATCGTTCTAAGCCAGTTAAGCTAGTATTTTAATATCAGTAACGGTAAATTAACGTCCTAAAATCATAATAACATATTTATATTATTTTCAGACTGTATTTGGGTTTCTGTGTGATACATGGCGGACATAGTTTTCTTGGACATGCCGATTTTACATACATTGATTGGTATATTTTGTCTTTTCTTGCAGGACCTCGTGTTTGTTTCCTCCTTTGGCAGAGCGTATTTTTCACATCCTCTCAAATGTCATTCACTTAGCGGGGATGGAATTTTTTTCCCAGGAAATGCTTTTCAGTAGATAGCCTACTTAGTTATCCCCCCGTAACCCATCGGAACTGCGTGTGGTTGCGGCTTCACATGTTACAAGTTCGTAATTCTGAACTGTGTGCTTCTATGAAATCAGACCCAAGACATTCTTACTTTTTACAAATGTGGTGAATGAATGCAATAACCGGGCACTCAAGGAAAATGTGAAACGAAAGTTTCCTCCACCAGTTCGCTGTTCTGTGCTTGAAAGCGTCCTGTGATATGACAGATTAAACACACTATTTCCTTAATTGCATATTTTCATAGCCACACAAAAACTACCAATCGAGCACTTCAACATACATGTTTTCGTTTATAAATGTGGAAGAAATTGTATCACGTCGAATGGTAATCTACAGCAATTTAAGAATACTATCTTTAGCATTGGTTTGCTGCAGAATTCTAAAACATATTCTGAGTTCGAATACAACAAATTTCCTAGAGACCGAAGTGCTTTTGTCCACGAATCGGCGCGATGTTATGTAACATCGCTCATGTGAAACTCAGATCACACTTTTCTCACATTATGTACTGCGAGCTATGGATGAAGGGGTGACGGGCAGATTCGTTATTTCTAGATTTCCGAAAAGCATTTGACACAGTACCCCACAACAGACTGTTAACCAAGATACGAGCATACGGAGTAGCTTTCTCAGATATGTGGGTGGCTAGAATTATTAATTAATCTAGTCCAATATGTTGTACTAGACGGCGAGACAAGGCTATTGTCAGGAGTGTCGCACAGAAGTGCAATACAGCACCATTATTTTCTATATACGCAAATGATCGAAAGGTTAGTGACTACAGGAACATACAAGCTGACTTAAACAAATTTTCTAGTTGATGTGATGAATGGCAGTGCCTCTACTGTAGGAAATTCTACGTTAGTGCGGGTCAGTATGGAAAATAATCCCGCATTGTTCGGATACATTATTAGCAGTGTGCTGCATAATCCAGTCCTATCGTTAAAATATCTAGGTGTAACATTGCGAAGCGGTATAAAATGAAACAAGTATGTTAAGATTGTTGTCGGGAAAGTAACTGGCGTATTTCGGTTTATTGGGAGTATTTTAGGAAAGTGTGGTTCATTTGTAAAAGAGACCGCATATAGGACGCTAGTGCGACCTCTTCTTGGGTACTGCTCGAGTGTTTGAGATCCACACCAGGCCGGATTAATGAGAGTCGTCGAAGCAATTCAGAGACGGGCTGCTAGATTTATCACGGGTAGGCTATAGCAAGACGCAAGTGCTACGTAAATGCATCGGGAATCCAAAAGCAAAACCCTGGAGGGAAGGCAAAGTTCTCTTCGAAGAACACTATACAGGAAATTTAGAGAAACGGCTTCTGAAGCTGACTGCAGACCTATCCTACTGCTACCAACATAAACATCGCGGAAGGGGCACAAAGACAAGATACCAGATATTAGGGCTCATACGGAGGCAGATAGATAGTCGTTTTCCATTCGCTCTATCTGCGAGTGAAATAGGGAAGGAAACTACTACACTACAAGCCATTAAAACTGCTACACCAAGAAGAAATACAGATTATGAACGGGTATTCATTGGACAAATGTAATATACTAGAACTGACATGTGATTACATTTTCACGCAATTTGGGTGCATATATCCTGAGAAATCAGTATCCAGAACAACCACCTCTAGCCGTAATAATGGCCATGATACGCCTGGCCATTGAGTCAAACAGAGCTTGGATGGCGTGTACAGGTACAGCTGCCCATGCAGCTACAACACGTTACCACAGTTCAGCAAGAGTATTAACTGCCGTATTGTGACGAGCCAGTTGCTAGGCCACCATTGACCAGTCGTTTTCAATTGGACAGGGCAGCAATCGAACATTTTCTGTATCCAGAAAGGCCCGTACAGGAACTACAACATGTGAAACGTCCCCTTTCAACAATTATACATGACTGTGCTTAAACTGACACACAATGTTTTTAGCGCAACGCAATCTGACTTTCAATAATCGCTACAAAAGAATGGCCCTGACTAACATTAACCTATACGTTTCACAAATCACTTACCTCACAAAATCTTAGTTACTCGAACTACTGCAATACAGCGAGCGCCACTACTGCCAGCTAAATAAAAGATTCAAACTACTGAAGGTACTAACTACTGATAGGCGTAGTTAGCAAATGAAAGATTTTGATAGAGAACAAACAATGTATTTACCTTAATAGTCATAATTGACATCCAGTCTTACAAATTTCAAAACTCCGCCATCTCTCTCCCCACATCCACCACTGCTGGCGGCTCACCTCCAACTGCGCAACGCTACGCGCTGTTCACATCCAGCTACCGCTGCCCAACACTACAATGGCACACAACAATGCAAACTAGCCACAGACTGCACACAGCACAGCCAGTGATTTTCATACAGAGCGCTACGTAACGTTGCCAATAAGAAAACATAAACAGCCTACTTACACATGCGGTCGTGCATTATCCTGCTGAAATGTAGGGTTTCGCAGGGATCGAATGAAGGGTAGAGCCACGGGTCGTAAGACATCTGAAATGTAACGTCCACTGTTCAAAGTGCCGTCAATGCGAACAAGCGGGGACCGAAACGTGTAACCAACGGCACCCCATACCATCACGCCGGGTGATACGCCATTATGGCGATGACTGAGACACGATACCAATGTGCGTTCACCGCGATGTCGCAAACACGGATGCGACCATCATGATGCTGTAAAGAGAAACTGGATTCATCCCAAAAATTACATTTTTGCCATTCATGCACCCAGGTTCGTCGTTGAGTACAGCATCGCAGACGTTCCTGTCTGTGATGCGGCGTCAAGGGTAACCGCAGCCATGGTCTCCTAGCTGATAGTCCATACTGCTGTAAACGTCGTTGAACTGTTCACTCAGGGATCGAGACGTGGCTGCACGATCCGTTACAGCCATGCGGAGAAGATGCCTGTCATCTCGACTGCTAGTGATACGAGGCCGTTGGGATCCAGCACGGCATTCCGTATTAACCTCCTGAACCCGCCGGTTCCATATTCTGCTAACAGTCATTTAATCTCTACCAACGCGAACAGCAATGTCGCAATAGGCTACATCCGACATTTATCTAAGTCGGAAACGTGATGGTACGCATTTCTCCTCCTTACACGAGGCATCATAACAACGTTTCACCAGGCAACGCCGGTCAACTGCTGTTTGTTTATGAGAAATCGGTTGGAAACTTTCCTCGTGTCAGCACGTTGTAGGTGTCGCCATCGGCGCCAACCTTGTGTGAATGCTCTGAAAAGCTAATCATTTGCATATCACAGCATCTTCTTCCTGTCGGTTAAATTTCGTGTCTGTAGCACGTCGTCTTCGTGGTGTAGCAATTTTAATGGCCAGTAGTGTAATACTAAAAGGTACCCACGGCAACGCACTGTACGGTGGCTTGCGGAGTGTTTATGTAGATGCATAAGTAGAAATTTTCGGGTATTATCAATTCATAGGACTGGAATTAAGAGGTAGATATCACCTTGGGTAGAAACACGAACGCGTATAATTGTTAAGAAGCATCAGCCGGGAACGCCTGAAGACTGAATCCGGCGCACAGCGGTGTGTTGCGGGCTGTCGCAGCAAGGCGCGTAGTGGCTAGCGTATCAGTGGCTGTGCGGAGGGAGAGACGAGCAGCCCGGAGCAGCGCCCCACGGGGTGGCGGCCCGCCTACCTCTGCCACTCCTCGTCGGCGGCGAGCGTATTCATCTTTTTGCAGGCTCTGCTCCGGCGGAGCAAGTGGCCTCTTAGAGCGGCAGGGCGAGGTGCGAGCGAGCAACAGGGCCGCCGCGTAGCCTCCTAGCCGCCGAGTGGTGGGCGGGCAGCGAGCCGTAATGGCCGCCGCTGCTGCCCTCTGCGGCGCTGCTCCACAAATAATTCACCGCAGAGTAACGCGCTCGGCGAAACGCACTTTTCGCGGAGCTCTTTCCTTGTGGAGTGGAAACAAATGCTGTTCAGATGTCACGCGTATCTCGCGCTCACGGTACTCCAGGTAGTTAATGCTGAGCTCCATTTTCACCTGTTTCAACCGTTTCGACTGTGAACTTTCTGTGTGTTCTTCAGCCAGTTTTACTAACTTACTGGGGCTCGTTATCAGTTCAACTGCCATTTACTGCAGAGACATGATATTTTCCTAACAGCTACCGCACGGCGACAGTATGCAACAGAAAGTGCCATTGATGAATCGTTCAGAAGCTTCAGGCATGACATAACGTTTCAGACAGCTGTCAGTCGTGTTTTATACATTGTCGGGTGAGTGCAAACATCGGGAGCGTCACTTTGCAACTTTGCTATGTAACTGTACTAATTTAATGTGTGTGAAATCTTATGGGACTTAGCTGCTAAGGTCATCAGTCCCTAAGCTTACACACTACTTAGCCTAAATTATCCTAAGGACAAACACACACACCCATGCCCGAGGAAGGACTCGAACCTCAGCCCGGATATTTAACTCCATTGCTTGTAGGCATAACCTCTCCGACATTTATTGAAGGTACGTGGTGTCGCACTGCATTTGATTTAATCCTTGCATGACATGTAGAGATACAGAAAGAAAGCTAGCATCGGAATAGTTGTACTCTTCAAAAAACACAGAATAGTTATATCCTTTTACACAATATCAATGAATAAAGATTCAGATGGCTAATCTAATGCAAACTCATGAATCTAAATGTCCCTATGGATTTTAAATGCCGTAATGACATCTTGCACTTTGATTATTGGCAGATTAGTGGAAAATTGCAATCCGCAAAGTACTTGTGCATTTCTACTTAAAATGTTTGTGGAACACATACGAAAATGGTTTAACAGGTGGTATTGAAGACATACAAAATTCGCTGCACGAATGATCACGTTCTTTTTGACTCACTCTGGCATCTGCTTAAGAATATGAACTAATCGACTCTTGAATATAGACAACAAGTATCCCGCGAAAAAATACTTAAAAAGTTCCAAGAACCAATTTTAAATGAATAACTTATGAATATACTTCACTCCCTACATATCACGCCCGGGTCATCATCAACGGCCGGCAAGTGTGGCCGCGCGGTTCTAAGCGCTACAATCTGGAACCGCAAGACCGCTACGGTCGCAGGTTCGAATCCTGCCTCGGGCATGGATGTGTGTGATGTCCTTAGGTTAGTTAGGTTTAAGTAGTTCTAAGTTCTAGGGGACTGATGACCTCAGACGTTAAGTCCCATAGTGCTCACAGCCATTTCAACCATTTTTTTTTCATCATCAAGACTATTAACAATATGCAAACAGACATTTGAGAATCACTTTTGCCTGTCTCCATACACAAATGAAACGGAAGAAACCGAAAAATGTGGTTCAGTGTACATACAATTGCTATGCGCTTCATAATTGTTTTCAAAGTATATATATATATATATATATATAATAGATGTGAATGTCAGGATTTTCTTCTAAGACATGTCGCCTCTTGAAACATTATGTAATAGCTCCTGCTTGGCGACAGAACGCAACAGTACACGTCATTTTTTGGTATTTGAATTATATCGAAACACACGAGGTGTCTAAGACACTGAGCTCCTAGTCATGTTGTGTACATTGTTAGTTCAAAGAAAACGAGCAAAACTCCGCATTTGGGCGTTGCGATCCGATCATGACCGACACACTGCCACGTCAACCTCTACGAAAGCAGTCTCTGCATCTGGTAAGGGGAGCATGGGGTCAGCATACTGTTGTTCCCCTCGTTGCCGGGATTCTTGACCTTGGAGCCGCTACTTCATACTCAAGTAGCTACTCGGTTTGCATCACGAGGCTGAGTGAATACGTGAAAACTGCACCCAATGAAATTTTAGCAGTGAAATTTGCGGCTAGCGTTCCTGGATCTTCTTGCTTACTACCTTACGGTCTGCCTGCACCCAGAATCCTCGTCCACCCGTTCTTTACCCCAGCACTATGGTCCTGTGCGGCCCTGTCCCTGATGTGTCGACGCGACCTTGACAGTGAACCACGTAAATAAAGTATCCTACTGCAGGAAGAAGAGCATATGAAACACGAGAGAGTGTCACATGAATGCTGATGAAACTGAACTGGCAGATGCTTGATGATGGAAGCAAACTATCCGGAGAAATCTTACATAGTTAATACGCTTTAAGAAACAGCTTTAAATGATGAATATGGGAAGATACCACAAGTCCTGTATGGATCGCGAGGACAAGTTTAGACTAATTAGAGCACCCATCGAGGCATTTAAGCGATCATTATAGTACATCGGGAAGTACCCTCCGCTATGTACTTCACAGTGGCTTACACAATATGTATGTAGGTGAAGAATTATTGTAATAAAGGAAATTGTTGTTATGTTATAAGTCACATGTAGAGGTCGCGCACGCGTAACGCTAGGATTGGGAGATACAGCTACGTACAACATGCGGACAGCTGTCACCACCCGGCTCAGAGGAACGGTGTGCTCAAAACTTTGGTACACAACGCTCGCGATATCTCTGACAACGAAAGTATCAACGAAGAACTGAAACAACTGAGGGCGGTTTTTCGGAAGATTGGCTACAAAGAATGGCAAATTCGTTGAGCTCTACGTCCTACACTCTCTGTACAGCCGGAGAAAACAGAAGTGGATTCTCAGGAGGACGCGGCCATTGCAGCCATTCCTTTTCTTGGCGCGTTATCAGGCGAGATAGGAGAAATTCTTCGGAAACAGCAGGTGAAGACGGTCTTCCGCCCACCAACCAAAATACAGGCTCTACTTGGTTGTGTGAATTATGAACTGGGACTACGGAAATTCTGGGTCTATCAGCTACCCAGCCAATTGGTAAGACAAAGGTCATACGGTTCGCACTGTCCAAGATCGGTACCGAGAACTCCAACGCCATATTAGATTGCAGCTGTCTAACAAGTCGACAGTCAAAGAACACTGCCTGACGGAATTGCATGAATGGACCATGACAACACGAAGGTTCTGAAACAGACGGCCAAATTCTGGCACTGTTTCATTAAGAAATGTAAAGAGATTCTCGACTAAGGGATGGCAAATAAATCGTGACAGCGGGTATTTACTTAGCATGGCATGGGACCCCGCTATTAGAATGGTTAAGAAGAGGAATGAGATATTAGACGAAGAACTGACTTCGGGGAGAGGCATAGGAACAGGAGAGGTACCGCCAGCGCGCACACCTAGGCTGGAACAGTGGGCCGGAGGGAGCAGTGGGGGATATGGATGCTGGGTGCACAGTACACCAAGGAGTACACCTCTAGCATCCGACAAGTTTTCAAGAATATATTATTTCAAGAACAGAATGGTTTCCACAAACACAGATCCTGCAATGGTAGGCTTTTTGTTGTGAATCGTATCACTGAAAAATGGAGAAAATCCAGTTCTTCTGCTTTTTGCATGCGTTATGTATCAGACTATGACGCCCTCTTGGATGAATTAATTGATCTTTCCGCCTTTTCCTTGGTCTTCCTAAGTCCTTCTGCTCACTGAGTAACAATTCGTCATAAATTTAGGTATTTTGTCTTCTTCTATTCCTTTTATATGGTCCTTCCAACTGTCCCGGTACTTCTTAACTTACTAGTTTAGGCTTTTCTCTGATGTCAGCATTCCACCTCCTGTCGAAGAGTGTGTACCCAGACATTTTTCCTAAAAGTCGCATCTCCAGTGTTCGTATTCTTATTTTCTTCGGCCATAAAAATCCAGGACTTACCCCATATGTCAAAGTTGATACCGGAATCGTTTTGTTCCCATTCCTTTTTTAGTTTTGTGCTTCTATGGATAGTTATACTAATATAATGAAATTTTTCTACTTTCTTTCGTAAGTATATTTCTGTTCATCACATAACTGCGGAAAAGCAAAACAGAGTATTTATTAAATTCTGGCTTATGACAAGTAATTTGTGATTTATAACCACTTCGCTCTGATGCAGGTTGATACGCCCATGAGAGCCACCATTTCTACCAATCGATCACCACAGCAACAGCTTAAGGAACAGTCAGCTTCTCAAGATACCGGGTGGTTATAATTAAACTTTCCCTATTTAACACATCATAACATGGAAACTAATTACCGTAAGAGTACCAAATATGGTAGATTTAATGTCTAGAGCATGGGGTGCATGATTTCCATGCGTCACGGCGCCACCTTCCAGTTCCAACTATGGTCACCAGGTGCCGTGATCAGTCATCGTGATTCATAGTCTCACACACGTGACCAGTCGCAGTGCACTTGCTGATGTGTCAACATGTGCTTGGACAAAAGAAGCAGGACGTTGTTGGTGAAGCTGTATTATCAAAACAACAGTAACGCTGCAGCTGCACTTCGAGAATATCGCCAGCTAAAAGGATTACGGAAGGGTCCTCTTTCTCCACGTGCTGTGTGGAGCATGACGAAGTTTGAATCAACTGGCGAACTGGGCGTCGCTCCGGGAAGACGCCGACGACCGGTGGCACCGCAGGTGGTTGATGAAATCGCTGTTGCTATGGCAGAAAACGCTGTGCGCCATCCCCGATATTCAAGGAGTGCGCATGATGTGTCACGTCAGTTTAACATCCCGTGGTCCACTGTACGAGAGGTGCTTCGAACCATTCTCAAACGGTATCCGTATAAGATTCATATCTTATAGCTGATTGCACCAAACGACACACAACGAACTGTTGACTTCGCTCTCCACTTTCTCGCAAGGATCCTATAGACAGATGAAGCTCATTTTTTTCTGGCGGGTGAGGTGAACACACAAGCTTGCCGAGTGTTGGGATCTTCACCTCCGGTCAGTGTGCGTAAAGTTCCTCTGTATGGTGAACGTGTCACTGTATGGCGTGGCTTCACGACTACGTCCATCATTGGCTCGTTCTTTTTTGAACGGGTTGCCACTCAAGGACCAAAGATGTGCAGTGTGACTGGCCAGCATTACTGCGATATGCTTCACCAGCGTGTCATATCCGCCCTACAGGACAGAGACGCATTAAACTTAACCGTTTTCATGCAGGATGGGACCCTACCGTACTTCGTTCGTGAAGTTCGCCATGCTTGTCCGAAACACATTTGCAAACGATCGAATTATCAGCCGATCGTTTCCAAATGCTTGGCCGGCACGATCACCTGATCTCACTCCCTGTGATTTCTGGTTGTGGAAAGACAGGGTTTATTGGAACATCCACACATACGCTGATCTGAAGCACAGTATATCAGGAGAGGTAGCCAGCATACCTACGGATATGCTACTTTCTGCTATGGAGAATGCAATCCTGCGCTTTCAGACTCTTCTGGACACTGATGGGCGCCATATTGAGCCCGTTTTGTAGCGGTAATGGTACTGGTATGATGTAGCGAAGCAGCACATTAAAGTGTCTGAGTTGAATTGGTTCTGCATTATTACTCTTCCCAACTTCCTTGACATTAAGGTTACCAAATCTGGTCCTCGTACGGTAATTAAATTCCGTGTTATAACTTGTTAAACAGGGAAAGCTTGGTTATAACATTTCCGTAATTTGACTATTTTATTGGGCGTGGCTGCTGGGAGGAAATTACCTAATTGTTTCTCAGAAAAAAACGCGAAAACACAAACCACTTTAAAACTCAAACCTTCGAAAAAAGATGGACACGGCACTCGTATCTTAGCACGTCAATTAGATGTTGTACACGTGGAGCTAGAATGACAAAACAAAACACGCTGACACGCAGGATCCTATTGTGCATTCTTGAAGTTCACGTAAACAGTAATCACTATTACACCATGTATGATTAACGACAATATAATGCAATGTGACTTTTAGGCGAATAGTCAATACGCTGCTCAATGTAATGCAACGTTGTAGTTTGTGAATCAACACAACGAATTTCATTAACAGAGCTAATAATAGTTGTAAAGCAGCGTAAAACAGTTTGTAGTTTGTGAATTAAAACAACGAATTTCATAACAGAGCTAATAATAGTTTCCAGTATTAGAATTTCTCAAATTGGAGGGATTAACAGACAGAACATTTGAATATGGGATGTGAGTCGCGACTATAAATCGCACACACAGTTTGCCTGAACCACTTAATATGGAAATACTACTTTAGAGGATTTCGAAGTGAAGTTATGCACGTGGTGGGGGCTCATAACAATGCACTAGATGCGATAGCAGCTTAGCTGACATAATGATGCAGATGTAGTCATGCGCTTCTTCCTCTTCCATGAACAAAAGCCACGTGCCTTGAACTTCCTGCAACTGTACCTTACGCTGTAACCTACCCACAATGATATTTAAAAAAAATATGAACCAAGTGTAACCTCCCGACGGAAATAAAAATTAAATGAATTTTTAAATATTGTTACTTCTGAACAAAATTTGTTCCCATTTATAGTCTCCGTGCAGAAATGCATTCACATTTAATGTAACCACAAAATTCTTTTCTCATTTAATGTTAAGTTCGAAACAGAAAAATTCCTAAACACCAAAATAATAAAACAAAAATTCAGTGACCTGGTAAATTTATGACGACAGCAGCGCTGCGCCATGGCCCTGTATTCTGAATATAAAAAAAATTCTTACCTCAATAAAAACTGTAAATATATCTGCTCTTACATAAAAAATTTTCGGCACAGCTCCGTGCAATGCTGGCCTATGCTTTGTGATTCATGAAAAGAAAGATAATCCATTGAACAAAATCTTTAAATTGAAATGAATGCTTTTTTTTTAAAAAAAATTACTTTATATTATAGAAATTATTATTGGGGCATTTTTTAAAAGAAATCGAATGACAGTTGACATACATTATTAGATATGCGCAAGGCGGCTTCTTTACCTTCTACAATAATACTCATCCTCCAGAGTCCCGACCAGAGCAGACTGCACACAAGCGCAGACACGCGACGACTACCGCCGACTCACGCACACTACTGAAGACTACTGCAGACTGATGCCGACTAGCGACAAGCAACAACTAACTACATACTGCTCCTTGGTCAGAGACTCTCCTAAGTCTTGCCTGTTGCAGGCAGCGCATACATCGCATACCTCTTACATAACCCTCCACTGGTAGGGCAAAAATTTGGCAGCGATGTTGAGTCAATTGCACTTGCCATGAGCAACAAATTTTTCCTAATTAATTAAGTTTACAATCACAGAATATATACATATATATAAGTGCAGAACATGAAATAAAATATAGTGCACATGCACTGAGTACAGAACATATCAAGCAATGACAAAATGTATACACAATGAGTACAATACATATTAACATATGGCAGAAGTGCACACGCACTGTAGTGCAGAACATATCAGGAAATCACAAAATGTATAGGCAATGAGTACAAATCATATTAACAAATGACATAAAGTGCACACGCACTGTAGTTCAGAATATATCAGCAAATCAGAAAATGTATACGCAATGAATACAAAACATATTAACTAATGACATAAAGTGCACACGCACTGTAGTTCAGAATATATCAAGAAATCACAAAATGTATACACAATGAATACAAATCAAAAGTGCACACGCACTGTAGTACTTTTTTTTTTACTATTTTACAAGAACTAGGATAGGAAAGGGAAGGATTGCATCATGGTTGTAGCACATTAGGTTGCACGCAGCTGCACTGAAAGTCCATATCTTTCTACAGAAGCACAACACCAAGTGAGACAATCTGAAGTTCTTTTCCCTGAAGTATTAATCAGTGTAGCCAAGACACTGAAATATCGTAGTAATATTCTATGTTATCATTTTGGTAGTACATTAGGCACACCAAACAGTGGGACCATAATAACATCTCCATCGCTCAAGGTGGTGGACAGCATGCCATGTCAACACCACGTTCTTGTAAAGTACACCAACGTAGAATTAGTGCAAAAACCAAATATAGTGCTCCATGAGCATGTGAATAGACAGGAAAAACGGATATTGCAGTAATTTCTGGTAATTAGGTCAGAAGGTGAAGGACATTAGGTCTTATGCCAGTCATCATTGAGAATTACACTAGTCTAACAACTGATTTGAGGAATTACTGGCACTCATTGCCAGTTACTGAACATTTCTGTACCATGGATGAAATATTACAGAATAATGTTCATAAGTAATGTGTTTGCAGAGAACATTGGCACTCATTGGCCAGTTACAAACCATCAGAAGTCATCATTCAAAACAGGAGCTAATGAGTGTAGCATCAAGTTACTGGTATTCATATATATATAGCATGAATGTGACATAATATAGATTTAAAGTATAAGAAACAGTGGCATTCGTTGGTCAGCAAGTATTGAATATTACAAAACATTTTTCATCATTCAAGTGACATACGACATATTTAAAAATAATTATTGGCACTCATTGGCCAGTTACAAAACATCAGAAGTCATCATTCAAAACAGGAGTTAAAGAGTGTAGAGCATGCATGCATTATTACAAAATATCATTCACTATTACTCAGAACTCATCATTTAAGTGACATAAGACATAATTAAATGTAACATACTGTAACTATTACTGAAGTCCAATGGTTGAAAAAAAAATCATTCAGGATTACTCATAACTCTTTTAAATTAGTGTCATTATTTGGGACTGGTAATACATTTTTTTGTGCTAGCAATGCATTGCGTTGGGATCGATAATTAATTTCTGGGGCATAACAATATTTGCTTTTGACTTATTGCTGCAAATGAAGATGTGTAACGTCATTCGTCTAGAGTCAGCTGTAGCAAGGTTATGAAACAAATAGAGTATATGTGATCACATTCATGAATGACACAGGTTTAATGACCAACTACTTATAGCGCATTAATTTCATGAATAATTTCTCCTGTAAAATATACAAATGGATTATTAAGCTGAAAGAAAAAACGCATATTATGCTGAAAAGTAATGAACTTCGAATTAACAGATAATGAAATGTGTATTAAATATATATGTTCTCTAGCTGTCCTTTCCAAAACCTTCAGTCATCATACCATGCGACATAAGACATACTGTCAAAACGAACAGCAATAAATACCTAAATAACTACATAGCATTTCTTAATTAACAGTAAATATATAAACTTCATCATTATTTTCATCTGCAAAGGAAAACTTCATTATCATTACTATTATCACCTGAAAAGAAAAACTTCATTATCCATATCAACATAATTCCATTATTATCATCACCTGTAAAGAAAAACTTAATTATCCATAGTAGCAAATTCTTCATCACTATTCATCATCATTCATTATCATCTGCAAAAAAGTCACTTCATTATACAACTATTCATAGTATAAAGTTCCTTATTTCTAGCATATTTCATCACTAAAACTAAGATGTGTAGTTCTGTCTTACAGCCTGCATCAATCGCCTCGTATTCTGAAAGAAAAAATTAGTTAAGACTGCTATCATACGATGTGTATAGTAAATTCTTGTTAATGCTTGTTAATTCTGATCCATTTACTCTTCGTGACGAGGTATTGTATCTTCTTTCGTTCATTGCGAAGGTGAAATTCCCATCTCTGTTTAATATATTTCTTTTACACGTTATTTCTTTCTGAAAATGATGAACAATGATTAATGTCTTGCATTTAAATCATATAATCATTAAATAAAAGCTGGTTTGTGGTGATATAATTAAGCATACAGCATAGCATGACAGAAAACGTAATATGTCAAAAAACATAGACAGTGTTCAGATGCAAAAATGTACACAGAGTATCACAATGTAGCAGCAAAAAAAAAAAAAAAATGTAAAAATAGCCACGATGTTGAGATATCATAAGGCAAAATATCAAAGTCAACTGGTGTTTGTTATATCTTAAATATGTCATAGTGCATACAAACAAAACAGTAAAACAATCATATATACTTGAAGAATGAAAAAGGTGCACGGACTGATGTGTAACGACAAAAATGCCTCTCTTTCTTCAGCTTATATGTTGTGTAGTTGATAGAGGCGAGAGTTGAAGACTTTAATGGAGAAAGAATTTGATAAAATTAGTATGTCACTAGATAGAATCGCATAATTGGTCATGTTCGACATGTGGTGGTTCCCTTTGGTTTTTCTGGTTCTCAAAGTTACGACGTGTACTACATTGGGGTGAGGAATGCTGCGAATCCGATATGGACCTGCGTATAGAAGTTCAAATTTACTACACCTACCTTTTCCTCTATTGGATAAATAGTGTGTACGTACTAATATCTTCTGTCCAATGTGAAATTCACGGCGTGTACAAACCTGTTTTTGCTGTCTTCTCCGGCGCTCTGCGGCACGTTTGATGTTGTTCAGCGCAATTTTAATTATTTCATGGTGTCGTAGTCGACGAGATGTAGGAAAGGTTACTAATTCTTTAATTTTATTAGGTGGTTCAACATTTTTCAGTATAACAGACGGAGATAGCATAGTAGATTCATTTGGTATGGAATTAATTACATCCTGGAATGAGAGTATGCATGTGTCCCAATCAATATGTTTTTATGGCAGTATATTCTACACAGTTTACCAATTTCTTTCATTAATCGTTCACAAGGGTTCGAAGAAGCATGGTACCTGGATATATAGATCGGAGAAATGTTTCTAGCTCGTAACATACGTGTCCATATAGCAGATCGAAACTGTGATCCATTGTCGGAAATTATTTTCAATACATGCCCCACATGAAATAGAAAATGTTTTACAAATGCTTTCGAAACAGTTTTAGCAGTACCTTTGCGTAACGGAGTGAAGGTAACAAATTTTGAAGTGAGTTCAACAGCGACAAAGATGTAGCTAAAACCTCTATTAGTACTGGTAATCGGACCAAAAATGTCTACAGCGGCCATGTGTCTCAATTTAACAGGTAAAATGGGATGTAATGGGGGAATATGTGAAGTCGTATCTGACTTAGCTTTCTGGCAGATTTTACATGACGCTATAACTCGTCGAATACGTTTCTCCATGTTGGTAAAATAACAGTTCTGTCTCAGTATAAGAAAACATTTTCTGGCTCCGTAATGTGCGTAACTTAAATGAATATACCAGATTAATTTGTTAACAAGTTCGTCAGGAATGCATAATAACCAATTGTTGCTGTCAGGGTCAGAGCGGCTAAACAGAATGTCATTGCGTACAGTGTAATGGTTTCTAATGGTAACATTATTCCTATCTTGCCAAAGGTGTTTAATTTCTTTCCACACGTTGTCTTTACTCTGCTCTTGTGCTATGTCTTGTAATGACGACGAAATGAAATTTTCAAATGCAACTTGTTGAATGTACATGACGCTGAAATTTGCTTTGCTGAAGTTGGTTGCGATGTCTTGCTGATTGTTGCTGAGAGAACGGGATAGTGCGTCTGCTACAATATTTTGTGCACCGGGAATATGAACAATTGTAAAATTAAATTCCTGCAAATAAAGTTTCCATCTGCTTAATCTGTCGTGTGTAAATTTAGCGGAAAGTAAAAACTGTATAGCTCTATGATCTGTGTAAACGGTCGTATGTCTTCCATAAAGAAAATGCCGAAATCTCGTAAATGCCCATACAACACACAATGTTTCAAGTTCTGTAACAGAATAATTGCGTTCAGCAGGTGACAGAATGCGACTCGCAAAGGCTATGTTTTTAATTACTGTAGTGCCATCTTCTTCAATTTCCTGAAAAATGTGTACGCCTAAAGCGGTGTTAGAACTGTCGGTGGCAATGGAATAATTTCTAGTAAGATCTGGGTGCGATAAAAGTGGTGCATTCAACAAAGCATGTTTCAGGTTCATAAATTCAGAATGTGCTTCCTTATCCCAGGACCAAATAGTGTTTTTACCTGTCAATTGACACAGTCTAGGGGTGTCTAAAGCAGAGTAATGAATAAATTTACGAAAAAAGTTAATTAAACCCAAAAAGCTGCGTAGTTGTTTCTTCGTCGTAGGAACAGTAATGTCACGTAAAGCTTGAAGTTTTTCCGGGTCAGGCGCAATGCCTTCTGCTGAAATTACATGTCCAAGAAATTTTATAGAAGTTTTGCTAAAGTGCGATTTACTGAGATTAACTGTGAGTCCTTGTGCACGAAAAGTTCGTAACAGTTGTTCAAGAATTAGATTGTGTTCAGACCAGTTAGCTTCTGCAATAAGAATGTCGTCTACATACGTTGTAATTCTGTCCTTAAGTTCTGTCGGAAGTATTGTACTCAAACCGCGAATAAATGCTGCTGATGAAATAGTTAGATCGAACGGCAATTTACAAAATTGATAACAGTCACCAAAACAGAGAAAAGCCGTGTACTTTCTGCAGTCCGGATGGAGTTGAATTTGCCAAAATCCAGGTTTCAAATCTAATGTGGAATAAATAGCAGTACCATGAAATTTCTGTACTTCTTCTAGTGTCTGTGGGCGATCCGTTTCATTAATAACAATGTCGTTGATGTGACGCGAATCAAGTACGAGGCGAAGTGAACCATCCTTTTTCTTAACAATATGGAGCGGGTTAATGTACGGACTAACTGCCGGTTCAATAATTCCTTGGTCAAGCATATCTTGCAATTCTTTCGTAACTTGTTCTCTATGAATATACGGAATGGGATAATGTTTGGCTTTAAATGTGTCGTGCTGTTTAACTTGAAATTCATACATAAAACCGGACATAGTACCAGGAACGTTGACAAAAACCGGAGCTTGCTGTAAAAGAATTTTGCGTAGTTGTGTGCGTTCGTTGTCTGTATTTGCACTGCTCTGTTTAACTTTATCAGAAATCATCTGTATAACTTCATAGTCGGCTTCGTCTGGAGTATTGTAAGTGTGTACGTACGTATCTGTTAACAATGTGGAATGACAGTCTATGTTACGTGATGCGGAAATGACCTCTGTACGATTAATTGTTTGTTCTTCTGCAGATAAAGAGTGCTGAAATGCTAAAGCCAGTTGTACATTTTCATCCTTTAACATTAAATAGGAGTTTTGAAAGTCAATAATTGCATCATGTTGTACCATAAAATTCGTACCAAAAATAACGTTTGTCGTCAATAAGGGAACAATCCAAAAATTTGAGTGAAATGTATGACCTGCAATACACAATGATAAATGTGTCTGTAATTTAACATCTACTCCTTTACCAGATACTGCACCTTTTACTTTCGTTTTGCCTAATGGTAACGTAGGATAGGTATTCTCTTTGTTACATTCCTTGAAAGTTTCCTCATTTATGACTGACATAGGAGATCCAGAATCGATTACTGCTGAAAATTTGGATGATCCAATTTTTACTTCGATGACAGGGCGTGAAATGGTTTTTTGAATAACTGGTCTTTCCTGCAAAAGAGTGTCTCCTATGTCGTCAAAAGTAATAACATTTTCGTCAACAATATTCTCTGTGTCAAAAGTATTGCTTGCGTTACTGGAAGATGCAACCTGTACTGTATTTAGTCAAATTCTATCTGACCTGCTATTATTTTCGGGAGGATGCTGTGGTTTTTCCACTATTTGAACTGTTCTGTTATTTCTTCCTGACGTATTACGTTCAGGATGATATCTACTGTCTGCTTCATTCATGATAGTATGATGTTGCGGGTGATTCTGCTGCTGATAAGACCGACTGTTATTAAACGTACGCTGAAAATTGTGCTCATTACTTTTACGTCTGTCATGATAGTCATTTCTATACGGTGCATTGCGATAGGAATTGAAATGGTGTGTTTTCTGTACGTACTGATTTCCTTGTTGCTGTGCATTACTATTTGTTGGGGCCCACGCTATACGCGTACGCGGCGAAACATTAAAGCTTGGTTGACCTTGTGCATTACATTGTTGGTTAGGTATGCTAACCGGTCGGTTTTGTTGCTGTTGTTGGGAAAAAAACTCTATTGTTACCAAAATGTGATTCCTGTTGCTGATAATTTTGACGATACTGATAATTAAAATTTTGTCTGTCATTAAAGTTCTGGTGGTTGTCGTTCCTGAACCGTCTATTACCTTTGCTATTGAAATTGCGTGGCTGATCGTAATTGCTGTATGTTTGTTGACCTTAGTTATTATATGAAAAATTTTTGTTAATCAAGGAATAATCCGATTGCTGCACTTCCAAAAGCTGTAACAGATCTCTGAATGCCGAAATATTTTCTTTCTGTTGACCCGTTAAAAGTGACATTCTTAATTATCGTGGTAATTTAGAAATACATAATTGAATAAGTGCAGATTCACTGTATAGTTCACTTAAGTACTGGTTTTGTTGGACCATGTGTTCAAAAAATTGCGTGACCATGAAAAATTCGAGTTCTCATAATTCGGTAAACTAATTAATTGATCCTTGATTCCGCGCTGTGTCGTCTTCGACCAATACGCTGACAGAAAAGCATTCTGAAATTCTTCTACCGAGTAGCATTGTCTCGCGATCGGTCTCATACGAGTTGCCGGTTCGCCTTCCAAAAAACTGCAAATAAATTCAAGTTTATGTGTTACTGGCCAATCCGGTGGAAGAGCAAAGCTAAATTGTTGTATCCAATCCAATGGGTGAATCTGTGTTCTGTCATTTTTAAATACTTTAAATTTTCTCACTGACAGAAAATGTTTGTAATCAAAATTATCGTCTCTGTATGTCTGAACAGGTTCAGGATTGTATGAGAATCTATTTGTCTGTGATTGTTCGGAATCTAAGTCACGTACTCTCTGTAAATTACCTAAATTATACTGGCTGTGTGAGTGTGACAAATGTTCGGAATGTGCCGTATGCTGTGACGTGTTATTGACTGAAACATTTTTCATCTCTGTCACTTCTTGCTGTAAAGTTGACAATTTTCTACGTGATGTATTATTGGACGAATCTATCTCACTGATCGTCTGCTGTAAATTTTGGAATTCAGGTGTTTGATTAAACGAAATTGGTGAAGTATTGTCTGATTTGCTGTCATTGATACTTTCGATAACATCAATACGACTGGTCAATTCATCATATTTTTCAGTCAGTATTTTTACCTGACCATCATATTTAGTGTAACAAGCATTAATTTGTTTTTGTATTTTACGTGTCGTTTCGTTCAATTTTTTAACGTCTGCTTTGATGACATCGGAATCCTGTATTAGTTCTAATTGTTCGAGTCTGTCGGTCACTGTCTGAAAGTCTACTATGTGTGTCTCTGTTTTTGTTTTAAGATCGGAAATTTCATCACACAATTCGGTGTTCAATTGTTTGATAGTATTAATTTCGTCTGATACTGTAGCAATATTGTTGTCTATGTATGTTTTTACTTTCGTAAACAATTTACGCTTATCCTCCTGTCTCTGTGCGGTAATTGTTTCCATGTCTTGTCGCTTTACTTTATTCTGTTCCTGTATGAATTTACGGTAACGCTTTTCACTGTTTTGTAGCTGGTGATTAAAACGTTCGTCAATTTGACTGTTCTGTTGGTCAAATTTCGCGTCTACTTTTGCATCCAGTGTGCGTGAAAGTTCTGCTGACATTAATTTAAACTCGTCGCGTAACTGTGTTGCGTTTTCAGAGCATTGTTTACCAACTGCACTAATTTCGTCTCTAAGTAATTCTGTTGTAGCTGTTTGCATATTCCTTAATTCTTGAGCAACAGATCTAATTTCTTCACTACTTTTCCTAGCACAAGCCTTAATTTCCTCACGTAATAGTTCCTTAGTATCATGACATTGCGCGGCAACGGCTGTAATTTGTTCACTAAGTTGTTTGAAATTTTCACTAAGGTTGTCTTGTTTTTCATTACGTTGTTTGAAATTTTCATTAAGGTTGTCTTGTTTTTTATTAATTTCATTAATTTGTTGTTGAGACTTCCACTAAATTGTTTAAAATTGTTCTTTCATCGACTGTTTGGAATTTTCACTCTGTTGTAGCAATACTGCCATAACTTGATCCAAGCCAATATTACCTACTCTATTCTCTGTGCTGTGTGATGGCATACCTGCAATTGTCACGTTTTCTGTAACCATTTGGTCATTCTGTGATTCTTGAAAATGTTTCCCAATCGGATGTGGACTGTTGGTCACTACCTCGGAATCAAATAAATCTACCGTACTTTGAGTACACTGTTCATTTTCGTTAGAAAAATTTATCTGTTCCCAATTCAAATTTTGCAAACCGGGTGTGTCGAACTGGGCAGCGTTCATTGTAATGGAACGTGCCGTGTCATCAATTGTCGTTAAATTGACAGAGGACACAATTGAATTTGTTCATTCATCACAAGGATCAAAATCAATCTTAGTGGTCGGTATGCACTAATTGTCTGTAAATGGAGGATTGTCATCATTACACTGAGTGTCGCAAATATTATCGGTCAAATTATTCGAGTCGGCTATTTCACTCATTGCACATCGCGATGTAATGTTAACAGTTTTTCGTGGCATTTTTCACAAATCAAAATTAAGCACAAATGAAAGGACAATGCAAAATGCAACAAACACAATTACAACAAAGAGCAACAAATTGCCGATGATCTGTGAAAGAAAGAGTGACAAATTAGTAAATGCGTTGCGCCAGATGCAAACTACATTTAAGTAAATAAGAGCAGATATATGACAACTTATCAGAAGATTCACAAAGAAATACGATCCTGGCCGGATGTCGCCAAATGTAACCTCCCCAAAAAATTAAAAAAAAATATGAACCATGTGTAAACTCCCCACGGAAATAATAATAAAAAATGAATTTTTAAATGTTGTTACTTCTGAACAAAATTTGTTCCCATTTATAGTCTCCGTGCAGAAATGCATTCACATTTAATGTAACCACAAAATTCTTTTCTCATTTAATGTTAAGTTCGAAACAGAAAAATTGCTAAACACCAAAATAATAAAAAAAAATTCAGTAACCTGGTAAATTTATGACGACAGCAGCGCTGCGCCACGGCCCTGTATTCTGAATAAAAAAAAATTCTTACCTCGATAAAAACTGCAAATATATCTGCTCTTACATAAAAAATTTTCGGCACAGCTCTGTGCAATGCTGGCCTATGCTTTGTGATTCATGAAAGGAAAGATAATCCATTGAATAAAATCTTTAAATTGAAATGAATGCTTTTTTTAAAAAAAATTACTTTATATTATAAAAATTATTATTGGGGCATTTTTTAAAAGAAATTGAATGACAGTTGACATACATTATTCGATATGCGCAAGGCGGATTCTTTACCTTCTACAATAATACTCATCCTCCAGAGTCCCGACCAGAGCAGACTGCACACAAGCGCAAACACGCGCCGACTATCGCCGACTACCGCCGACTCTCGCAGACTACTGAAGACCACTGCAGACTGATGCCGACTAGCGACAAGCAACAACTAACTACATACTGCTCTCTGGTCAGAGACTCTCCTAAGTCTTGCCTGTTGCAGGCACCGCATACATCGCATACCTCTTACAACGCGTCAGGTTCTTGACGAAACACGTTTTACCATCACTAATCATCACATCACTGAATAATATCACAAGTGCGTAGAAGGGCGAGGATTATATTGATTGTATTGTCTACATCTACGTCACACTCCACAAGCCACCTAATGGTGTGTGGCGGAGGGTATTTTTTGCACCACTAATTGAGCCCTCGAACCCTGTTCCACTCTATCTACATGTCTACATGGTCATCACGCGAAAAATATATGACCCGGGGGGGGGGGGGGAGTAACATGTCCGACTCTTCCTGAAACGTGCTCTCTCGAAATTTCCGTAGTAAATCTCTCCGTGATGGACAAGGCTACTTTTGTGCGCTAATCGCTCCAAAAACTTGGTGATGCCCTTTCGCGATTTACCAGTCGAGTTAAACTAGCATTCATCATGCAGTATTTACATATGTTGCACAGTTCTGTGCCTAATTTAATAATAAACAGTTTAAATACTGCGTCGTGATATTTATTGCTGCATACTACGAATAGAACAATCTTTTAAGAGCAGTCAATAGACGAGTGGCCTTCTGTGCAACCGCCGCTCTTTTTCGTAGCAGCGCGCACACAGGATGAGCTTGATCGCAAACGATAGCGCGATGCTGTGTAGTAGGTTAGGTCGATTGACACCAGAGTGAGGCAGAGCGTCGCGCACAGTGTTAGAATCCAGTAAAATGTGTGAAAACCTCTGACACAATAATGATCCTACGATTTATCCTAGTAGATGTACTGAAGAAAGACAAACCTTGAAAGTATCATGTGCAAAATTATCTTTAAAAGTGAAAGTATCTAACCAAAATTGTTTCCTTTTTAATTAGTGAAAGTATCAAAGATAAAATTGTTCCAAAATAATTATTCAACAAACCCGCATCTGACTGCATCTGCGAACATTTTTTGTGCTCTCCTCCATTTTGCCAGTAATGAAACATGTATTTGACTCAGCAGTACTGAAAAATTAACTGTCGGATCTGATGTTTACTTAATGAAATTTTATCTTAACTTGAATAATGCCAGTTGTGCAATGGCATAAAATAAGTTATTTGGAATAACTTCACTCTGATATCTTTAGTTATACCGAAATCTATTTCAAACCATGAACTACACATATATATTGCGTACAGGGCTCATTTTCTTTACGTTCTTTCATTTGGTAGCTAACTTTACTTTACTACTCATTTTCATATTCAGTCCAAAAAAACGATGTAGGTTATGATTCAGGCTGTTAGATTAAAACACCATGTTGATCTCAATAAATATGCCGTATATATATATATATATATATATATATATATATATATATATATATATATTGTTAAAAATTAATTTAAGTCCCGTACAAAAACTACCATTTCCAACACTTTTGTAGCATCAATCACTCCTACAAAAAAAATTTCAAAACGCTTACTGCATCAAAATTTGGACAAACAAATCCTAACTCTGAACATTATCTAACAAAAACCATTTTTAAATCATTTTATAGCTTCTCCCATTAACGTACCAAAGTTTTCCCAGTGTACATCCTGAAAACTGCGTATCACGAATCCTGCCTTAGGCTAGGCGCAAATTGAGACGCGTACAGCACGTGTGACGCGAAACGACACTACAGCGCAACACGCACGTCCCGCACGAGTCACGCGGATCCAGCGCATATTGCGACGCGTACACCATACTTCGCACGCGCCGACTGGAGACGCTCTGCGCTGACAGAACCGAAACGCGAGCAACCTGTTATCTTTCTCAAACGATTTTACAGAAACTATTCACAGAAAATATTTTATTTTGCCTTACTTATAGCGTTATATGTCAGCTTCGTGGCGAAATGCCCATCATCTCTCTAATGACCATTCTTATAGTGATGTACACATTTTAGTAAGACACTACGCAAAACTGAAAAAGTTTGCAACGAAAATTAGGGGTCGCTATGATTTTGCCTTTGGTGCGTATTACACCATTACACCATTTGTTGCTGCGTATGAAATTTAGCTAATGTTGTGACTTGGCAAGACAGCCAAGCCACTTGGAGGTAGCCGAAAGGCACGCGTTTAAGAAAAATGGTTCAAATGGCTCTGAGCACTATGGGACTTAACATCTATGGTCATCAGTCCCCTAGAACTTAGAACTACTTAAACCTAACTAACCTAAGGACATCACACAACACCCAGCCATGACGAGGCAGAGAAAATCCCTGACCCCGCCGGGAATCGAACCCGGGAACCCGGGCGTGGGAAGCGAGAACGCTACCGCACGACCACGAGCTGCGGGCACACGCACGCGTTTAAGCTCACGCAGGTTGGCGTGAGGTCTGGAACACTTAAAGGAGTTGAGTCTAGAAAAAAAGTACCTAGCTTCTGGAATACTTAACTTTAATCCATAATTGGTGAACATCGGTCTGACGGTACATGCATCACAAGATAAATAGCAAATGATAATGGCGCCTTGCTAGGTCGTAGCAAATGACGTAGCTGAAGGCTATGCTAACTATCGTCTCGGCAAATGAGAGCGTAATTTGTCAGTGAACCATCGCTAGCAAAGTCGGCTGTACAACTGGGTCGAGTGGTAGCAAGTCTCTCTAGACTTGCCGTGTGGCGGCGCTCGGTTTGCAATCACTGATAGTGGCGACACGCGGGTCTGACGTATACTAACGGACCGCGCTCTTTTTAAAGGCTACCACCTAGCAAGTGTGGTGTCTGGCGGTGACACCACATTCCTCCCCCGCAAATCGGCGAACGGTTGTGTTATAAGGCTTCCGCCCGCCGTGGGGAGGACCCCATGTTGACGTATGCGACGAGGTGGGGAGCCTAACAACAGGCGAGGCTGTGCCACCCGCACCCTGCCATTCGGTCCGAGGGGAGCTAGTAAACGCCCGAAAACCTAGTCCAGGGTGCACGCCAACATGCGGTGTATGCGCCCGTAGAGAGACAGGAGGGGCCGAAGAGTCGACCTCCATCGGGGTGGATCACCCGACGGGCGAAGACGTCATGTGGTCCGGAGCGGACAAGAGTTCCATGGTGGAGGACAGCTGGTCACGGGAAGCGAATCGGCGGCGCGTGACCCAGGGAGGCGCCCGGCTGTTGCAGCGACGCGTCCACTGCGAGCGGCGCCGGCGGGAAAACAGGCGGCGGCGCGTCGCCATGGGGCAAAATGGAAGGCAGCGTCGGTAACACCTGGGGATGAGGCGAGCCAGTAGATGGGTCCCCAGGGCGCTGACCGGACGGCACCGTCGCTGAAAGCAGACGGGGAGCGGCAGATCCCGCGCGACGACAGAGGCGCAGCTGATTGAGATGCCGACGCACCTCACCAGAGGCCCCCAAAACCAGATACATAGCGCGGCCGAGGCAGCGAAAAATGCGCCCTGCGAGCCAACGCCGCGAACCTCGATAGTGGCGGTAGTATACATCGTCGCCTGGGGCAAAAGTAGGTGTCTGCCGCTGCACAGGAACCTGATGCGGCGGATGTAGCAAAGACATCAGGGTTCGATGAGGGCGACCGTGAAGCAACTCAGCCGGCGAGGGACCATCTCGAGGCTGAGAGCGATAAGAGGACAAAAAGAGCAATAATGCGTCCTCCCGAGAATGCGACTCTTTCAACTTCAACATCTGTGACTTGAAAGTCCGGACCAATCGTTCAGCGGCACTGTTTGACTGTGGCGAAAACGGCGCGGACGTCAGATGTTGAATACCATTGGCCTTGCAGAATGACTGAAATTCTGCGGACATGAATTGGGGGCCATTGTCGGAAACAATAGTCTGTGGAAGACCTTCAATGCAAAAGATAGCCGATAACGCTTGGATGGTGGCGGAAGACGTCGTGGAAGACATCCGGACAACAAAAGGGAAATTACTGAATGAATCGACAACAACCCACCATCGAGCATTCCAGAACGGACCAGCAAAATCGATGTGTAAGCGTTGCCAAGGGGAAGTGGCTTTTGGCCATGCGAAGAATTTCCGCGGTGGTGCGGACTGTCGTTCGGCACACGCCATGCAAGAAGAGCACATTTGTGTAATTGCAGCATCGATTCCGAACCAAGTACAGTGCTGACGAGCAAGTTGTTTCGTTCGCACTATACCCCAATCTCCTTGGTGGAGAAGCCGTAAGACAGAGGACTGTAACGAACGTGGGACCACGACCCTGGACTGATCATTATCAGAACGCAACAGCAAAACACCACGTCATACAAGTCTCTCCTTGTGAGCAAAAAATCGGCGAACCAACGGATCCTCGATCCGTGACTTTGACAAGGGCCATTGCGTAGCAGCAAAACGCAGAACGGTAGCAAGGACAGGGTCTGCAGCTGTGGCTGTAGCTACACGACGAAAATCAATCGGAAAGGATTCGACCACGTCATCGGTTTCCGAATCAATGAACATGCAAGCAAGTTCGGAGGAATCGACTGCTCGATCCTCAGCAACAGGCAAACGGGACAACGCATCGGCGTTTCCGTGCTTAGCAGCGGACCGATACAAGATATCGTAGCGGTACTGAGAGAGGAAAATAGACCAGCGAATGAATTTCTGTGCTGTACGTGGAGGTACAGGTTTGTTCGGATGGAAAAGCGATGTCAAAGGTTTGTGGTCTGTGATGATGGTAAAGTGACGACCATACAAGAAATCACGAAACTTTGTAACACCAAATACGAGAGCCAAAGCTTCTTTCTCGATCTGGGAATAATTTCGTTGTGCAGACGAGAGCAATTTGGACGCAAAGGCAGTAGGGTGATCGTGCGAACCATCTTTGTGCGCAAGCACAGCACCGATCCCGAAATCCGATGCATCCACCATCAACAAAAGGGGTTTCTGGGGATCGCATGGCGTAAGACAAGTATTGGAAAGCAACGCCGATTTCAACTGGCGAAAGGCGCGTTCGCATTCCGTCGTCCAGAAGAACAGAACACCTTTACGGCGTAAGCGATGAAGCGGAGCTGAAATGGAAGAGGCGTAGCGCACATATTTATGGTAGTAATTGATTTTTCCCAGCACACTCTGTAGCTGCTTCAAATTCTGCGGGGAAGGCAAGTCTTCTATGGCACGGAGGTGCTCTGGACTGGGATGTATGCCTTGGGCATTGAGTACATGGCCCAGATAGGGTAAGTCCCGAGCAAAAAACACACATTTGTCCTTCCGCAAGCGAAGACAATTTTGTCGCAAGACCTGAAATAACGTTCTGAGATTGGCTAAATGTTCTTCTTCCGTCTTTCCGGAGATCACAATATCGTCCAGACAGTTTGCTGCAGTAGGTACCGACGTACAAACAGTTTGTAGATATTGCTGAAACAATGCAGGGGCAGATGCACACCCGAATGGCAGTCGTTTGAATCGGTACAAACCAAGATGCGTGTTAACCACTAAAACGCGCTGGGATTCTTCGTCCACCGGTATTTGCAAGTACGCATCTGCTAGGTCCAACTTCGAAAAATATTTACCCGGGCACAGTTGTCAAAAAGATCTTCCGGGCGGGGTAAAGGAAAAGTTGCAGTCATTAGTTGTGGATTCACTGTTGCCTTGAAGTCCACACAAAGTCACAATTTTCCGGAAGGCTTTTGCAAAATTACTAAGGGTGATGCCCAGAGAGAAGCCTGCACACGTTCAATTACACCTTGTGATTCCAAATCGTGTAATGTTCGTGCGACCTCATCTCACAACGCGTGGGGAACATTCTGCACTCTGACAAATTTCGGTTGCGCGTTTACTTTCAGTTCCAAATGTACTTTATAGTTCGTAGCACAACCGAGGCCCGGTGCAAAAATGTCTGCAAATTCTTCACATAGACGAGAAACACTGGCTGAAGTCACAGTCTGGTTCACTGATAGGACCTGATTTAGTATAGACAAGTTAAACAACTGAAACAAATCGAAACCAAACAAGTTCACTGCAGAAGAAGAACAAAGAACGTAAAATGACACAAGTTTTGTTTGTCCCTTGTATGTTGCAAGAAGGCTGCACTGTCCTAACACAGGGAGCCCGTAACCTGAATATGTAGTTAGCTTAACATTTGCGGCACGCAACAGAGGTGTGCCCAGCTGTTTGTACGTGTCTTGATTGATCAGTGAAACTGCAGCTCCGGTATCGAGCTGGAATGCTATCACGTTGCTGTTAATGTCCAAATCTACAAAAAGTTTATTGTCCTGCTGACGACAAGAGCGACTGTCTCGTGCAACGGGAACTGACACTGGTACAGAATCACTTGTGTCTTGACGTGATTTCCGGCGACGTCGACGCACGCTGTTGGTGGGACGAACACAGTCACTGTTAGAGAGAGTGGCACCGGGCGGAGTGGAATGAACTACATGAATTTCCATAGGCGAAGTGTCGCGATTCTGAGTATCCTTGGTTCGATTTCGATTCCGGCGCGAAGCAAAGGGCCTGGAATGGTTTTGAGCGTCCGATCGGAGATTGTTCTGGCAAACACTTTGAACATGTCCTTTTTTATTACAGAAAAAGGAAATAGCCTGGCGTGACGGGCAATTCTCATGCGAATGTGTAGTAGCACACCGCGGGCATGATTTCACTGCATTTGCTTGCTGGCGCGGGACACGTGGCTGAGAGCTAGGCGGCAGCTGCGCGGCCGGGCGCGAGGACTGTTTACAGTTCCGTGCAGCTCGCCTGGCGGGCCGGTTAACCTGACACACGGGTGGCAAAGTAGCAAATGATTCCTGAGCAAAGTCAAGTGTGTCCTGCCGATCCAATATGTCCATCACTTGCTGAAGGGAGGGATTGACTAGTTTCAAAATCTGTTCCCGTATACGAACATCAGCAATGTTCTGTGCAATAGCATCACGTACCATAGTTTCTGAATAAGGGAGTCCACATTCACACTCAAAAGCACAATCCCTAGTAAGGCCTTGCAAAGTTGCAACCCACTCCCGATAAGTTTGACTGGCCGTACATTTTGTACGAAAGAACGTATACCGTTTTGCAACTACATTGACTGATTCTTTGAAATATGCATCTAATGCAGACAAAATTTATTCGTAGGACAGAGTTGCTATGTTGCGTCGGGGAAATAATTTCACTATCACACGGTACGTGGTCACTCCGACGCAAGAAAGCAGAAAACGCTGCCGCTCATTACCTTGAATTCTGTAGGCGGTGAGATGGAATCCAAATTGGCGTGACCACTCCGTCCAGCTATCCAGTGCCGCATCAAAAGGACGAAAAGGTGGTGCAACTGCGTGTTGTGGCTGCGTGAGCGGTGGAGAGGCGGCGGCCGCATCGTTTTGCATTGCACGTTGACCCTGGACAAGCTGTCCAAGGGCCTCAAGTAAGGCCTGCGTCTGCTGATTCTGTAAGCGATAAAATTCGGACAGTACATCTGGAGATTGTGGCGAAGCCATTACACAAGTAAATCAGGGCAGTATTGGGACAAACGCGAATTGGCTCGTCCCCAATCCTCGGCACCAAACTGTTGTGACTTGGCAAGACAGCCAAGCCACTAGGAGGTAGCCGAAAGGTACGCGTTTAAGCTCACGCAGGTTGGCGTGAGGTCTGGAACAGTTAAAGGAGCTGAGTCTAGAAAATAAGTAGGTAGCTTCTGGAATACTTAACTTTAATCCATAATTGGTGAACATCGGTCCGACGGTACATGCATCACAAGATAAACAGCAAATGATAATGGCGCCTTGCTAGGTCGTAGCAAATGACGTAGCTGAAGGCTATGCTAACTATCGTCTTGGCAAATGAGAGCGTAATTTGTCAGTGAACCACCGGTAGCAAAGTCGGCTGTACAACTGGGTCGAGTGCTAGGAAGTCTCTCTAGACCTGCCGTGTGGCGGCGCTCGGTCTGCAATCACTGATAGTGGCGACACGCGGGTCCGACGTATACTAACGGACCGCGGCCGATTTAAAGGCTACCACCTAGCAAGTGTGGTGTCTGGCGGTGACACAACAGCCAACATGTTGAATTTTTTTTTAGACTTAGGATGAGGTCTCTATCTGTCTCCGACCTCGAGAAAACTGATTGTAGCGCGCTCACTTCCGATCTCACGGCCTCAAGAATGAAATACTCGTAACATCTGTCATATATCCTTGCCGATTCTTAAACACATGGAACTTTCTCATCTATGGCGATATATCAGTATTTATACTTCCCTTTTTATTTATTTCACTCCAGTTACTGTAATTTTTGAAGAGTTATCGATAGCTAGCGAAACAAGAGCTTTCTAGTATGAAAATAAACATGAAATTTCTTCTTTTAGGTTACTGCAAACAGACACTATGAGGTAATTAGTAAGCTATTGAGCTCTGTGATTACCAATTACTTGTTTAATGAGGCACTCCGTTTCGGAAGTCTATCGTAATAGCTACTGTGAGATCAGTTTGGCAAATTACACTGTGACTAAGCAAGTACAATTAAACCAGCCACCAAGAGAAATGTGGCCGTTACTCATAAACGGTGATGCTTCTTAGAATGAGCAAAGGTTAACAACTCACACAAAAATAGACTGCCAAGTCTGTTGGAATTGTGGTGGAATCACTGTAACCCATCGTATTTTTAACACTTAGCGACTGGAATGGAAACTTACCAAAGGATTTTACTCCTCCTCTTGATCTGAGCAGTATTAAAATAATGACGAGCGTTCCTTCAGGCGGAATGATAGGCACATGCCAGATACTGGTTACTCACCTACAGCTTGGCAAACTTACAGTGTGTGATCGCGAATTATTTTATTATTGAGAAATTTTGTTATTGAGACAAATAAACAATTAATCTGTCGCACAACACAATGGTCAGTGTATTGTCACCAGCAGAAGGTAATGCGCGCGACAGGAATGCACAAGCTAGCTATTTGTGCCTTTTGAGTTGGAGTTCGAAAAACATTGTCATGATAGTAGATCTGCCTTTGTCGGCATTACATTTCAACAAATTAAATATATGTAATCGTGACACTCTTTTAGCATATTCCTACTTTCGTAATAATACCGACCATTTTCTTCATTTGAGTAGCCTATTGTATAATTAGTTTATTGATGCTGATAATGTGCATGCAACAATTGAAATGCTTTTCCTCATCACGTTGAACCAATTAAAACATTGTTATTTGTGACTGCTTTTCGACTGTTTCTAGCTTGCAGTGTAAATGTAATGCTCACATGTATGTCGTACAGTGTGTCGTATTACACCCATATCCAAGTAATCACAGTGACACTTCTATACTTAAAATCTTGGACGTTTTTTACCAGGAGCACAAACGGATCACACGTGTGGAGATTATCCCTTTCTAAATTCTTGTAACATATCCTACAGATACGCCAGCATAGTTGGCAGCGAGAATATAACCTTGTTTTACTTTCCTGCCTCGCTTCTAAATCACATGATTTTATAATATTCCTTGCTTCGTTATTCACTACCCTCTGTCCCTTCTTGCGATCTGAAAACGTCGCGGAGGCATGTGGTGCAATTCCAGCGGCCAGTGGGTCACCTGTTACTGAAGTATGCATTTTTCTTGACAGAAGAAAAACAAAACAAAACCATACATATATAAATAACAGAAAAGTGTGATGTACTAACGAAGAAAGCTGGAGCGTTTAAACGGCGAAAAACGAAACAGTACCCAAAGGCAATAAAATTTAGTACAGACTAAGGCAAAATTTATCGTATGGACAATACTACCACTGCTCATATGCACCGTTCAGATGTGAGCATATGGCCGAGTTACTTTTCCGCCCCCCGCCTCAAATTTCCCACGGTGCTAGCGAGGCACGCGCGGCGCGAGAAACTGTGCCTCAACCACAACGCCGCTTGACCTGGCGCAGCCGCGTGTCGCGTCCCAGTCACGTCGCGTCGCTATTTGCGCGGTCCCATTTGAACCTGTGAAGTAACAAAAATGCGCGCTGCGCTGCGTCGCGCCACACGCGCTATACGCGTCTCAATTTGCGCCTAGCCTCAAAGCTGTCACCACACGTCTGCTCCCTCCTGGCACCTAGCTGGGACGATGGAGTTTTTTACTGCGCGCGCCTGGCTCTCTTAACCATCAAAGATATTATACTCATTCCACCTTGTGGTTGGCCAATATCGACTTTATTTTCTGGATCTACCCTGATCAGACCTTAGCACATACTTATCAACGTACATTTATGGCACTTGTAGATTTAGAGAATGCCTTTGAGAATCTTGACTGAAATACACTCTTAGAAGCTCTGGAGGTATCAGCGATAAAACACAAGGACACGAAATTATTTGCATCTTGTAAAGAAACCAGATTACAGTTGTAAACTTCAACGACTTGAAAGGGAAGCAAGAGCAGTTGAGAAGACAGAAGCAGAGAAGAAATAATATGTAGACTGGAAATAGCTAGAAAAGTGTTAGAGTCGACACAGCTGAATAACTAAGAGTGAGTAAAACACATTTAGTGACAGTACACTATAATTCTGTATTCCCTTCGCCATATCCCTCATTAAAGATATATTCTTTCTATTTAGGTGTCCAAGTGTGTGGTGCCATAAAAGACCTTCTGCTGAGTATACTGAATGACTAACATTTCTATGTTTACTGTTGGTGGTATCCAATTTAAAAATAACCGTTTCGTTACTTGCTGTAGTTATAGCTTCACCATTTTCGTTGATTACTCTTGCTCCACGCATGTCAAAAATGACTGTATTTCCCTTCTTGACAATTTCCCCTACAGACAGTAGGTTAGTCGCAACATTTTTTACATAATGAACATCATGTGCTGTAACCACACCGGGTTCACCAGTTACACTTACATGTAGGTCTAATCTCCCAGCCAAATGACCCTGAGCTTGCTGTCATCAACAGTAGATATTCCCATGTGAGTCTCACCTTTAACATCATAAAGAAGACATTTGTCTCTAACAATATGCACCAGACTCTAAAATCCATTCCAGGTGACGATTACCCACATCTTCAAAAGAATAAAAACATGAGAGTGCCTTACATTTATTATTAGTCCCTCTCTCTGGGCTATCAGCAGCATACCTCCTTTGCTGCATGTCTGAACTTGGGTTTACTTTTTCTCCGCACTGAGATGCAATATACCCCTTCCTCTGATATCTATAGCACCTCACTGATTTCTTCTTTTTGTTTTTGAATAAAGAGCAGATGCAGTTTCCTTCTCCAATACTTGACAGCTTGAAGTACTCTCTACATCCTGCAGAATGTTCACTTTAACACTGTCACCCGTGATCGACATACCTGAGGTTCCTAGCCCCATAATCATAGGCGCATACCTTTCGGGCTGTCCTGCCGACAGTGGTGTCCCTATGCATTAGTCAGGGATCCCAAACCCAATGTTTCTCAGTCGGTTCGACGTGGATGTTATTTTGTTGATGCGTTCGTCTACACTCTAGCATTTGTCCAGCTGAGTGGTAATTAACTCACGCAATATTCCTACTTTCCTTGTAGGACCTCCATCCTCTCAAATGAGCTTCGTAATTTGTCTCAGACTTCTTTCGCCATTGCAGTTTTTTCAACGTGAACATAATTCGCTGGGTCAACTAGTAATATCAACTTTGATTTTGCTTTCCTATCCACACTTGAATAATTATGATCTGTGGATTTCATTGTCCTATCCACCACATCCCATAGGTCGTCTAAACGTAAATACGCTTCTACTGCAGAATTCCACGTTCCATTGTTTTTGCGACCCGTAAGCCTTTGAGTCTGTGGAATTTGTGCCGCGCTCATTTGAACGCTATCTTTGATATTTCTTGACGAAAAGAATAATACCAAAGAACAAGATAAAAGAGCTGCATTTGTCTTGGAAAGATAACTCGTAATTTAGACAACTGCGATGCTTGAAACTTTTCAATACTTTCTCACTATTATATTATGTTTATAGTTATTTCAAATTCATCGCTGGGCCCATAACCTGTTTAACTCGACACAGTTTAATACGTAATAGTGAGTAAAACACATTTAGTGCCAGTAACTATATTTACACTTCCAGGTAAAATACATTGAACACAAAAACCAAGGAACATTTAATTACGCACGTGTAACTCAGAGCGTACAGTAGCACCATAGAGGTCTACCATACTCCACATGATGCACTTTGCCGCCGTTTCACACGAAATATATTGTTTACACAAGTCCAACAAAAAGCATTCCCGGGAAAGAAAATCTATTGACACCGATTACAAATTTAAATATTGGAAAATATTTTGTGAAGGTAAACTGTGGAGTGAAGACTTGTATGTGAGCGAAATGCGGACGATAAACAGTTCTGTCAATAAGACAATGGATGCTTTCTAAATGGGTTGCTACAGAAGAATGCTGAATATTAGATATGTGGATTGTAGAACTAATGAAGAGTTACTGAATCAAACTGAGGAGAAAAATGAAATTATGGCAAAACTTGTCTAAAAGAAGCGGTTAGTTGACAGACATATTATGAGGCATCATGAAACCATCCCTTTGGTAATGGAAACAAAATTGTAGAGACAACAGGAAGCAGATTCGATCGGATATAGGGTGCAGTAGTTAGGTTCAAATGGTTCAAATGGCTCTGAGCACTATGGGACTCAACTTCTGAGGTCATTAGTCCCCTAGAACTTAGAACTAGTTAAAACTAACTAACCTAAGGACATCACAAACATCAATGCCCGAGGCAGGATTCGAACCTGCGACCGTAGCGGTCTTGCGGTTCCAGACTGCAGCGCCTTTAACCGCACGGCCACTTCGGGTGGCTGCAGTAGTTAGGTAGAAACGAAGAGGCTTACACTGAATAGACTACAGTCGAACGCTGTATCAACATAGTCTTCAGGTTGAAGACTATAACAAACATATACATCAACTGTTTTCTTGTTAATGCAACCCTGCAGCAGCTAGCAGCACCTTGCTTAACAAAGTCAGCTGTGCATTGGTTTCCTGAGTATTTTTTTAATATAGGAGCTCGTACACATCACTTGTACACTTGTGAAGTATTTTTATATACTTTGCTCTTACTGCAAACAGTCTTGCATTAGCAAAAAGGTTCCAGAGTCTGTGGATACTAAATACGGTGCACAAAATATTGTATTCGATACTTAATGCCAAGGTGTTTCGCAAGGATGCGATCAGCGATGTACAAACGTTTAGTAAAAGAAACTGACTGATGAGAGGCTTTATATATCCTGCCGGTAAAGACTATTTTATCAATGCTGTAAAGAATAATTGGCAAGCTGCTATTATTATTAGGCGTTAAAAATTATTCTAAATGTTGCAAACAAAGTTTATTAAGGCAAAATGAAATAATAAATATTATCTTATGACATACCAGCAAATTGGTTTTTGTTCAAGTCATCGTAAATATTACGCTGTTCCATGTCACTGTGCTTCTCATATCACGTGTTCCTCAGTGTTGCTTATAAAGTACATTGATCAATTGTAAAAAAAAAAAAAAACTATAGTTAGTTACGTATCTCAACAGATAAAAAGGTTTCGCTTATTTACCGTACGACAAAATACGTGACTCTTACCGGGCTATCATTCGCAAAAAGCGACATTTCGATATCTTGAACCGTTTACGAAATTTGCTGCTGTTAGATCACATAATTTACAACGAGCACGTCGACTCACAAGTGGCTCGGCGCGACCCGTCGGCCGACATGTCATTCAATATCTCGAGAACGGTGATAGCTATCCTTCTGCTCTCAACTTTAGAAACAATTTCGATGTGTTGGCTATATTTCATACATAGGAAAGTATGAGACAGTAAGATGAGAAAGAATCAAATTTTTTCATCGAATAGTTTGTTTGAGATAGGGTGATAAGTATTTCATAGCTGTCGCCGCGTCCGCGCTTCGGCGAAAGTCCATGTGACCGTGGATTCCGTACCTGACGTCACACTCAGCGCGTTCTGTGATAGGCGGCGCGGACTGGCAGCTCGGCACGGGGCAGCGGCAACGGTTGGACATGGGAGAACCGTGACGCAGAGCTGGCTGACGGCGTTTCTGTGTCAACCAAAGCTCCGCCGCGTTTTGACGCGCGGCAGCCCTAGTGGAAACCGGCCTTAAGCCGCGAAGCCGATCCCGAAATGCTGCACCACTGAGGGCATCTCCATGACAACCACGATGCTGCCGCGACACTTTGACAAGCGGCAGCCTTAGTGGGAACCGGCCTTAAGGCAGCAACCTCCGTACTGTGTTAATGTTCCATCTATTTATCGCGCGCATCCTCTTGGTAAATCTAAAGAGGCTGCGGCGGTTGCACAACAGCGCACTGCGCCCAGAAGGAGCCACAGTGATCACAGACAGCATCCCTGAGTGCTCTTGAGGGCTACAACGCTAAGGAGGAATCGCTTCTCAGATTCTGACTAGATTAATATGTAGTTTTTTTTTTTTCAAACACTATCATGTACGGTCGTGTCACCAGTTAGTTTAAATTTCATATCAATTTTGTCTAACTTTAATAAAGATAGACAGAGACTCGTCCTTAGACAGTTTACACATATACGAGTCGCTACACCCAAGGGTTTGTCTGTGACAAAATTTGCAGAGGTATCGGTATGCGTAGCAACTTTCAAAGGTGGCTACACTGAGTCACAGCGCCAGAGATCACGCCAAAGAGTTTTATTCCGCCGCCTCCACTGGCAGTGCTTGTTCAGAAGTTGTGGTGGTTAGTGCTTTGCTGAGAGGATGTCGATAGCTGTACTAGTTGAGGCCATGTCGTGTGCAGTTGTTTTGATGGGCTAGACAGCAGATGTTGTTCGAATGGAGATGTTGTAATGATCAGAGTGTATTTTTCAACAATATATATGAAGGTAAAAAACATTTTTTTATTTTTTTTTAAATTTCTTAACTAACAATGCTCTTGGTCACAGGTTCAGTCAACAAAGCATCTGGCTTGTGTTCATGTATTAGAGTGTAATTCTGGTTTCTATGTGCAATCATAGTATTTCTGTTTTTTTTAATTACTTCATTGTAAATGGCGTTTAAAGCATCTTATCGTATTGAGGAAGAACCGTGCCAGATGTGTTCGTTGAATCACACTTCCACACACAGAACAATTACACTTGTGCTTTCTTGTTTCGTAGCTTTTATAGTTGCTGGGGACTTAATTAAATGTGTTAACGGAAATTTCCTTTCATTCTTTGTTGTTATTCTATGCTGTCAGATTGTGGACTAATACTAGTCAGGGCCAACCGTTTACGAGACTTCGTAATCGGACATATAACTACTAAAATTAAAAATATTTGCATTCTATTTAATTAAGCCCCCATGCACGTGGCGACCGCTGCTTCGGATCATCCCTTGGAATTCTTTTGATAGTAAAAATAGCAGACAGTAGTATTGTTGTAGTAATTTGTAGTTTAGTAATTGTAGTCTATATTGCTTGTGTAGATTTGGTAATGAACATTTGTAGTTGTCTTGTCTTTCTTCTAATGGTACTTTTGCAGAATTTAATTTTTGATGTCTTGTATACGCGTTTGACAATTTTGTGCATTTATGAAGATTTCAATTGTTCGTTAATTGTGTTTGAGGGAAGCATTTCGTGTGAATGGTATTGTTGGTGATAAAGTGTCATATTGTGTGTAATTTTCGTATAATGACGAATTTTGTATGTTTTGTAAATTATTACGTGATCGATGAAAAAGGCAAAAATGATCGATAGTGAGAATGACGAAATTGTTAACATGGCGAACTGCCAACACAGGAGAACAGTATGATGAATAATGAAGTAGAAAATAATTTAATAAGTCGGGAAAACAGTCCGGAACCAGTTCAAAATTTTTCGCAATCAAAAAATTTTCAGAATACGAGATTAACGACAGAAGATTCTGGAATAGTATCGAACACAGATAGCTTTACTGCTATGACGAAAGAAGTTCGTTTTGCGGGAAATGTTAGGGGTGAAAATAATTTCGAACCAGTTAATATGGAGCAGTTGATGAGTGCAATATTAAATTTGGGATCTGAATTAAAAACAGTGGGATCACAAATAGGAACAATTAAAACTGATTTGGGAACAATGGAAACACAGTTAAGATCTGAATTAAAAACAGTGGGATCACAAATAGGAACAATTAGAACTGAGATAGATGGGAACAATGGAAACACGGTTCGACTCACAAATAGGAACAATTAAAACAAAGATGGAAACAATGGAAACACGGTTAGACTCACGAATAGGGACATGTTTCAAAAACATGGAAGATGAATTAAAGAAAGAAATTAGAGAAGAAGTACAACCGATTTTGAATTCTCACAATAATAGATTAATTGCAATAGAAATTAGACAATAGGAACAGGATAGAGAACAGGAAGAAAGAGATCGCGTGATAGTACAAAAATTTTCAGAGTTAAATTTACAACGTGCACACGATAAGGAAGAAATATTTGACTCACGAATAGGGGCATGTTTCAAAAACATGAAAGATGAATTAAAGAAAGAAATTAGAGAAGAAGTACAACCGATTTTGAATTCTCACAATAATAGGTTAATTGCAATAGAAATTAGACAAAAGGAACAGGATAGAGAACAGGAAGAAAGAGATCGCGTGATAGTACAAAAATTTTCAGAGTTAAATTTACAACGTGCACATGATAAGGAAGAAATATTTCAGAGAATCGTGGAATCCGTACGAAATGACAGAATAAATAACCTAACACAACAATGTGAACAGTTAACTACTAAATGTGTCAATACTGAAACCCGAGTTGCGACACTTACGGAAGACGTAAATAAACAAAAAGAAAAAATAGGTGACTTATCGGAAAGAGTTGAGGAGATTTCAGATAAATTGACAAATCTTAGTTTACATGGGGACAGAGCTTCAGATGATACAGCTCCATTGCCATTTGCAGAAACCGAAGAGTACCAGAACATAAATAAACATGTTGAAAATCAGGGAACATTTAATGAACGCGTTAAAAGGGAATTTGAGGCGTTATGAAAGCAAGTCAAACAAATAGAAAGCGAAATCGTAGGAAAGGACAGTAGAAGAAATTTAGAATCACAGATAGCAGAGGGCTTTGAAGAAAGTAATTTATTTCATTTACGAGATGCAAGAAGAGAGCGCCAGGCGCGCGAACTTGACAATAATCGACATTGGGACTGGGACAGAAGCGGTAGGTCTTTGTCGCCACGAGGCGAAAACTTTGACTATAAACACTTTTTAACTGTTCGGAAATTTAAGATCTTTCGCAATTCTAAGAATGACATACATCCATGTTCATGGTTAGATCAATTTATGTACGCACTTCCACCAAACTGGCCACTAAGTTACAAACTGGAATTTATGTGCGGCTATTTATGTCCTCAGGGGATGCGCTACACTAAGTGAATATGTGCCGTAGCGTGCACAGGGCCCCGAGCTGTAGTGGTGCAATTTCCCTTTTAGTTTTCTGCACCGCTGCCTACTCTTTTAATATTCTTTTGTATCTATCAAAACAACTCTTCAACTATCAATCTATCTAGACAGTCGGTAAAGAATAACCGGATATGACTATTTTACCCAAAAGTGATTTCGGAAATTACCGTTAGGACATACTATATTTTCTGCAGCATTCATTCGTGGTTTAAATGAAATTTTACCTGTTTATCTTCATAACAATATTACTTCATATGGTGACGATATTCTTACTGCTAAACGTTCTTGGAGTGAACACAACAAAATTTTGGATTCATTATTACGTATTTTTGCAAGAGTTGGCATTACAGTGAACTTGGAAAAATCTGAATTTGGTCGTTCTCAGGTGAAATTTCTTGGTCACATTATTTCTACAGAAGATATTCTTCCTGATCCAGAGAAACTTGACGCTATTCGTAATTATGCTGTTCCATCCACAAATCGTGATGTTCGTAGTTTCCTTGGTGTCTGTAATTTTCTTAGACGCTTTGTTAGATTGGACAATTTGGCCACACCTCGTTTATGTGAACTACCTGGAAAGAATTCTAATTGGTGTTGGGATGAGGAAGTTCAATCAGAATTTGAACAACTTCGTGATGCTTTAGTTGCTGCTCCACTTCTTTCACATCCAGATTTATCTAAAGATTTTTGTTTGGCGACGGACTCATCATACAAAGGCCTAGGTGCACATTTATTTCAAGAGATAGAAGAAAACGGCGTTGTAGTACAGAAAACTATTGCATTTGGAAGTCGTGTTCTCTCTAAATCAGAAAAGAATTATTCGATTACGGAACTTGAAGCCTTGGCTGTTGTTTGGGCTTCCATAAAATTTCGCATATTTTTGTATGGCAGACATACTAAGGTTAACACCGATCATCGAGCTCTGGAATTTCTTATGTCAACAAAATTAACACGTGGAAGATTGTTCCGATGGGCGCTGTATCTACAGGAATTTGATTTTAGTATTGTTTACATACAGGGTTCTTCAAATATTGTTGCTGATGCTTTAGCACGTACACCTATGGGTTTCAAACAAAGTGCTATGGAGAACTGCAAAGAAAACAATTATTGTTTGATGTATATTTAAGATATTGCGTTCGAAAATTTTATTTCGTCTTCGCTCCAGGACATCGCTAAGGAGCAAAAAAAGGATCGAATCTGGAAGGACATTAAGGAGAAGTGGAGGAGAAAGGAAAGCGTAGCGATTAGACAGTATTATTTAGTTCGCAATGATATTCTTTTTAAACGAAAATCGGTCGACAACTCTGTTTGGTTAGTTTGCATTCCTGATGAGTGGGTTAATAAATTGATTTGGTATACACATTTCAGTTATGCACACTTTGGTCCCAGAAAATGCTCTCATAAATTACGAGAAAATTGCTACTTCACTAATATGGAAAAACGTATTCGATCTGTTCTTGCCAAATGCAAATTATGTCAAAAGGCTAAGCCGCCAACTATTTCTCACAGAGCGCCGTTGTTTCCTATCATTCCAGCGAAATTAAAGGACATGGCTGCAGTCGATTTGTTCGGTCCAGTGGTTCGTTCTACTAATGGTTTTGCGTACATTTTGGTGGTAGTGGAATTGACATCAAAATATGTGTGTTTTACACCTTTACGCAAAGCAACAGCTCGTTCAGTATCTAATGCTTTCATCAAACATTTTCTTAAAGAAGGGGGTCATGTTGATAAGGTTATATCAGATAATGGATCACAGTTTCGCTCTAAAATTTGGCTTCGTACTCTACGGCGTCGTAAGATTAAACCAATTTTCATTTCACTTTTTCACCCTCAATCTAACGCTTCAGAGAGATGGATGAAGGAAATCAATCAATTGTGTCGACTTTATTGTCATCAGAATCATAGAACGTGGGATCAGTATCTTCATATTTTTCAAAACATTCTGAATGAACTTCCTAATGATTCAACTTCTTTACCGCCTATATTGATATTAAAAATAAAGCACCGACAAATCGCATTTCTGAAATCGTTCCTTTTCCGCCTTCACGAAAACTGCGGCATTCTGAAATTGTCAACCTGGCTCTACAAAATATTGCATCTCCGGCTGCTAGAAGAGAGAAATCAGCTAAACGTCCTGGTCGTTTAAAAACCTTGTTAGTTGGTCAAAAGGTGTTAATTAAGTCTCACCGTTTGTTTCACAAAGGAAAAGGCTTGTGTCGCAAATTTTTTCTGCTTTATAACGGTCCATATAGAGTTCGCAAAATTATTCATGATAACACTGTTGAAGTAGAAACTCTTAAATCTCGACGCTCCAAGGGAATACATCATATATCGAACGTTAAAATTTTTGTGGAATGACATACTTTTGAGAAACTAACAGTTATACTTAAACACACGAAGAGTACAAGGATACCGCGCCGTGTTCCGGCGGCGGCACATACTCAAAGCAACAGTCAAGTCTGCGCGGCGCAGAAGGCAGTCGTTGACCGCAAACAATTACTTCCTACGTCACACGTACCTACAGCTGATCGAGCGCTCAGTGCGAATGCACTGACAGCCGTAAACAAATACACAGTCTAATTTCTCTGATTAAATTCAGTATAAAGCTATAGTGACTTGATAAATTATGTTATTAACGTTCAGTATTTTTCAGGATACGGTTGTATAAAATATTTAAGAACTTCAGGTAAATTCTGTGTGTGTCCGACGTTAAGAGGTCTAGCTATGGAAAAAATTTCAGCAAGAATGTAATTTCGAAGAAGAAACTAATAAACTGAAAAGGTAACTATTAATTGAGTTTATTTTTCAGGTAACAGATTTCCACTTACGTACGTACTTTAGACGTCATTTGCTACTCGTGATTACGTGATTTATACTTTGTGCTAAATTTTATGTTCTATGAATTTACTTGTGAAGCGACGTGCTTGCGTACATTTGCTGATTTTTGACAATGTTTTATTAATGAACAGGGTTGTTACTTGTGTATATTATGCATCGCTTGGCTGCACTGCTTTTTCACTGATGTCACATTTTTTTCTATTATGTGCCTGCTGTGCTTACTTATTTAAATTATAATTGTCACCTGATTAATTGTGCTGATATGGTTATGTGTAGGTTATACTTTGTGATTTATCTGCTTGCGCCTTCATGTTTACTTATTAAGATTACGTATGAACATTTATTTGCTTATGCTGATATGATGCTACTGACCTGTTTATTATGTAAGATATATATTTGCTGCTTTGCGTATGGATTGCCTATTTATACATTTCTCTTTGTTGTCATAACTACTCTTTAATTTGGTATATAGAAATTCTGATATTCGGTGTACGAACATGGAGTTTAGGTCACACTATGGTATTAATTATAGATTGTTCGCTTGGCAGAGCCTTGTTGTAGGAATTGTGCTGCATCCACTTGTTGACATTCTGTTCACTACTGGTATATTTACTCGCTGTTGGATGTTTTGCTTTCGCTCAGTGCCTTATATTTTAAGATAAGAAAATGAACTACTATAATGCTACGAACGACATTAGTACAAGAAACATCATTGAAGTCACATGAGCTGGAGTTTTTATGGAAGCTGTATAAATTTATGCTAATAGGAAGGAAGCTAACGACATGACATACCAACACTAGGTTTAGACCATTGACAGTTATCACACTGCATTCTTCGTGAGCAATTGAAATAGCAAGTGACACTTGACACAAGAAGTACTCCACATGTTTGCTTCTGTTTTGCCATAATTCTTGAAGTGGTGGACACACTGTGAAATATTATGATCATTCACACTCCGCACTCGTACTTACTTACTGGAAGTTATTCAAACTAAAGGCTGTTAGCAGTCATGTATGCATTTCTTTTATTTAATGATGGACAAGGTAACCAAAATGTACATTATAATTCATAATGAGTAGAAGATTTGGGTCAGATGGATTACACAGAGGTTGTGTGTGGACATTATGTCTTCGGATTGTATGGGATGATGAATTGAAGTTTGCACTAAGATTTTATCTGTACTTGTTCGAGGAGACTGACTAGAGGAAAGAGTTGTTATGGAAGCGAAATGATATTGGCGATAAGGTTTATATGTGTCGACGTATTGAAGAGGTATTATTGAGGTATTGAGATAGTGTGAAGTTGATGATTATTGGAGTTTTGGTGGATAAGAGGTAAGGTAAATGATATTGATGATAAGGTTTATATGTATCGACGTAATAGGTAAAAGTAGTATTAAGATTATGTGATGCTGATGATTATAGGAGTTTTGGTGGATAAGAGGTAAAGTAAGTGAGGAGCATATATTTTTTTTGTTGGTTTATATGGAACAAGGAGGATGAAGATGGCAGACTAGAACACTCAAGTGGAAGGAAAATTGTCTACACACACACTTTGTTAAATCGCTAAGCAGTATATACTTTTTTTTTTGGAGAGAGGCAGTATTTGCATATCTTGGCACACTGACAGTTGTTCAGCAACTATACATTTTGATTTGGCTTGGCGAACATTGGTCTTGACATGATGACTATGACGTTGACTAACTATTATTGACTGTTATACACTGTTGCCACTACTACTTGATACAAATGTTGAACATCAAATTTTTGACAGAATTGCATTTACACCGATAGCACTATTTAATTACACAGTAGTACTTAATGTGGATGAAAGATGAGTGAGTGTGTTTTGTGTGTTTCCCTTTCCTAATCCCAAATAATTGGTACTGGCCTATCTCCGAAATATTATTTTACGTGTTTGTTGTGGCTTGCACTGACGCCCACATATATTATAAATTTACTGTTATTAGTGTATTGTAATAGTTAATATGACAATCATCTGATATCATTTGTGTGTGTATTATAATTTGTATGTTTAGTGTAAGAGCATTAATAATGATTTTGTAAAAGCAATTGTGCGTGCACTCAAACTGTTGTTCATGCTTGCACCTATCGTCAGTAATGGGTACCACTTGGAAATGTATAATTTCTGCTAATGAACTCTGATGAACTGTTTGATTAGTGATAGTGAATATTATGGACTGTTACCTCCACTTGTTCAACATGATGGGTGCTGCTTGGAAATGTTTAATTTCTGCTGATAAACTCTGATGAACTGTCTGATTAGTGATAGTGAATATTATGGACTGTTATCTGCACCTGTTCAATATTACTGGGTGCCACTGATGGAACTGCTTCTACTGACATAATGTCACTTGTTGGTGTCTGCACCTGTTCAACATTGCTGGGTGCCACTGATGGAACTGCTTCTACTGACATAATGTCACTTGTTGGTGTCTGCACCTGTTCAACATTGCTGGGTGCCACTGATGGAACTGCTTCTACTGACATAATGTCACTTGTTGGTGTCTGCACCTGTTCAACATTGCTGGGTGCCACTAATGGAACTGCTTCTACTGAAATGATGTCACTTGTTGCTGTGTGCACCTGCTTAACATTGCTGGGTGTTACTAATGGAACTGCTTCTACTGAAATGATGTCACTTGTTGGTGTCTGCACCTGTTCAACATTACTGGGTGCCACTGATGGAACTGCTTCTACTGAAATGATGTCACTTGCTGGTGTCTGCGCCTGCTCGCCATTTCTCGGTGCCACTGTTGGAGCTGTTTAAATACTGCTGATGAAATATTATGAGACTGCTATTTGCACCTGTTGACTATTGCTGGTTGCTACTGTTGGAACTGTCAACTACTCTGAGAAGTGTTACCTGTTTATTGAACTATTGAAAGGGTTTTATGTGAATATTTGTATAAACTGATTTTTTGTGTATTTACTGTTTATGAAATGTTATGAGACTCCTACCTGCACATATTCGTCATTGCTGGAGCCATTGTTTGAATGATACTTGTGTAAACTATTATGTAAAATCACATGTATGAAAGCATTTGTATTCCTTACTGTATTTTATATATTAGGTTACTGAAGGGTCAGTGCAAAGCCAAAATTTATCTAGTTATGTGATGTTTACTTATTAATTATATCTTTTTTGTGTGTATTTCTTTTGACGAATTTGGTGGTATTTTCACCACCAATGCTGGCAAAAATGCCATCAAATTCTACACCGTGGAGGAGGGGCATATGAAAGGTGGCTACACTGAGTCACAGCGCCAGAGATCGCGCCAATTGTTTTATTCCGCCGCCTCCACTGGCAGTGCTTGTTCAGAAGTTGTGGTGGTTAGTGCTTTGCTGAGAGGATGTCGATAGCTGTACTAGTTGAGGCCATGTCGTGTGCAGTTGTTTTGATGGGCTAGACAGCAGATGTTGTTCGAATGGAGATGTTGTAATGACCAGAGTGTATTTTTCGTCAATATATATGAAGGTAAAAAACATTTTTTTATCTTTTTTTTAATTTCCTAACTAACAATGCTCTTGGTCACAGGTTCAGTCAACAAAGCATCTGGCTTGTGTTCATGTATTAGAGTGTAATTCTGGTTTCTATGTGCAATCATAGTATTTCTGTTTTTTTTTATTACTTCATTGGAAATGGCGTTTAAAGCATCTTATCGTATTGAGGAAGAACCGTGCCAGATGTGTTCGTTGAATCACACTTCCACACACAGAACAGTTAAACTTGTGCTTTCTTGTTTCGTAGCTTTTATAGTTGCTGGGGACTTAATTAATTGTGTTAACGGAAATTTCCTTTCATTCTTTGTTGTTATTCTATGCAGTCAGATTGTGGAGTAATACTAGGCAGGGCCAACCGTTTACGAGACTTCGTAATCGGACATACAGCTACTAAAATTAAAAATATTTGCATTCTAAATAATTAAGCCCCCATGCAACTTCCAACTGCGCAACCGCCGCAGCCACTCTAGATTTACCAAGAGGCTGCGTGCATTAAATAAGTGGAGCATTGACACAGCCAGCTGCCGCCATTAACACGGAGGCTGTCACTTTAGACAGCATGGCGCTATCGCTTGCACTCAAGGTCATTCCGTGCGCTTGCTGCTATACAGCGTGTTACAAAAAGTGAAAGGTCTCTGTTGGATTCCTTTCATGTTAATTTGTTAAATCTGTTGTCATTTACGGTTAAATTTCTCTTCTAAATTTACTGTGGTGTTTCTGACTATCTGGGAAGAGACTGAGCAGTGAAACGTGTTACTTTTACACATAAACAAGAACGATCTGTCACAATACTACACTTTAAAACACAGTTTATATGTAATTCATGTCACACAGTCTCATACGGAACCTACATCCGCTTTCTTTTATATACTGTATATGATAAGATACTGTCATCCCCCTTCCCTTCTGTGTGAAAGAATGAATGAGCAAATGTATTTCTAGTTGCATGCTTTATGGTAGCAGACAAGCCTGTCTGCTAGAGAACAGTAGGACCAACGTCGGAACAGGTAGCTACGCTTTCTAAAAGCAGAGAGGTTTCTATTCTTAGTATGGTCCTGTCCGTACCTTGTCATGTTGGTATAGGAAGCTGCCTCTCTGGCCACTTCCGTTTGTATTTGTGAGCCACCCTCAGGAAGGGACCACTGCAGTCTGTCTGCGGCGAGCGTCTGAAGTGGTAAGATCTCCGGCTAATCGCGTGTCTGCTAAGTCCGTAGGACAATGGACTTCTTAAGTTCAGCCTAACTGAAAATTTAATCACCTTTATTTCAGGTTTAGCTATAAAATATCTAATGTTATCTTAAATTGCGACGCAGTGTGATTCGAGTGTACAGTTCAGAATATTCCAGTAGTTGCTTTGTCGCTACTTTGTGAGTAAAGTGGAACCACGTGTTGATCAGCAACTCTAACTAAGATCATCACTCTTAAATGTAAATGTGCGTGAGATTATAACGTCTCGTCTTGACAATATTTTTCAATATAGCAACTTTTCTTTATGTTCAACCCACGTGGGGTGTACTTTGTGAGACCAGTGCCACGTGCTTATACAATTGTTTGACCCATCAGGTTAATAGTAAGACGTTAGTAACCAGTTCGAGGTTTTTCTTTTGTAAATTGCTTTTCGATCTAATTTATTTTAATTATCAAAATTATTTTGTGTAAACCAAGTTGACTACGTGCAGCAGCACCCCTTTCAGAGCAAATTAAAGCAACAACATTACAAAAGGTACTGCCAAACTTTCAGGAAACATTCCTCACACACAAATAAAGAAAAGATGTTATGTGGACATGTGTCCGGAAACGCTTACTTTCCATGTTAGAGCTCATTTCATTCCTTCTCTTCAAATCACATTAATCATGGAATGGAAACACACAGCAACAGAACGTACCAGCGTGACTTCAAACACTCTGTTACAGGAAATGTTCAAAATGTCCTCCGTTAGCGAGGATACATGCATCCACCCTCCGTCGCATGGAATCCCTGATGTGCTGATGCAGCCCTGGAGAATGGCGTATTGTATCACAGCCGTCCACAATACGAGCACGAAGAGTCTCCACACTTGGTACCGCGGTTGCGTAGACAAGAGCTTTCAAATGCCCCCATAAATGAAAGTCAAGAGGGTTGAGGTCAGGAGAGCGTGGAGGCCACGGAACTGGTCCGCTTCTGCCAATCCATCGGTCACCGAATCTGTTGTTGAGAAGCGTACGAACACTTCGACTGAAATGTACAGGAGCTCCATCGTGTATGAACCATAAGTTGTGTCGTACTTGTAAAGGCACATGTTCTAGCAGCACAGGTAGAGTATCCCGTATGAAATCATGATAACGTGCTCCATTGAGCGTAGGTGGAAGAACATACTGATGAAACTAAAATGAGCTCTAACATGTCCACATAACATCTTTCCTTTATTTGTGTGTGAGGAATGTTTCCTGAAAGTTTGGCCGTACCTTTTTGTAACACCCTGTATAAAGAGCCGCTGTTATATAACAGCTCATACTCGTCGAGATGCCGCCGCGACATACTGTTTGCAGTACCGACAGATCGACGCCAACCATCTACAAAACTATTTGATATCGAGTGTGACTATAATACGGGTACGTGTACTGTTTCTCTTATCGTTACACGGTCAGCCCGTGTACCTCTGCAACAATTATTTTCAGACTGTAAAATATTATCGATACTGGATATTATTATATTTTAAAGTGTATTCTGGAAACATCTCAGCAAGCTTTGTATAAACCTGACGACAGGTTAAAATACGCACCGCGGAGAAACCAATAAGAATAATTAGCTTATAAATTTAAGGTTTTTTTGTCACCAATGACAGTTACTTTTTAGTGTTTACAACTTACGAGAATGAGTAGTAAACTTTGGTTTGCTTTTGACGTCGAAATAATGTTGTTGAACGTCGAAGATGTGTTACGGCGAGAATGGAATTGAAGGGTATAACTTTAAAATCTTGCAGCTATTGAATAAAATAAAATCGAGAGTGTTTCTCCTGTGACAGGTACATTGCAAATTACTAGTTGATAACAAACAAATTATAGAGATTTTCCTCCAGTGGTACGAACTAAGTATCGGGCGCATTATACTGCGCAGTTATAGAGAAAGACAAATTACGTTCAATCTAGAGCCATTACTAGCCAAAAAAGGGTACTGAATCGTGACACCGGAACTGCGGACTGGATAAAACGAAAGATTACAACAGAAAGGTTAACAAAATAATCGCGATTGTCCTGCTACGTTAAGTGGTAAATTTCCGTTGAGCTTTCGGCCTAATTCGCCTTCAGTAGTCCTGTCGATGGCCTACGTCACCGATTGTGACGTCATTGGCGCTTACTGTACCATAAAATAAGGCAATAATTACGACCTGTATCTGCTTTTCCCGCTTTAACGACGTGATGGCCGGACTCCACTCTTTAACTAAACTGCAGGCCGCCATCTTTATCGAGGGTATTTTCCAAGATTTTAATCTGTTATTGCTTGTTTTCTGCTCTATTTCCAAAATCATTCATCGTTATATCTGTCCCGTAATATAGTTCGGTATGACTAATAAATCTTGCTGTGCCATTTCTGATTTTTTTTTGGGATACCTCTAGTATCCAGTTGCTCCATTTACCGTTTCCTCGGCGTAATAATAGCCATACATGCTATCTTCCATGTGCCGGCAGACCTGAATCTCCTATTGCTTTTCACGCGACCCACGAACTGTCGTATATTTCATGGGAACCAGGAGTTATTTAATGTTGTGTCTCTTTATGGACCGAATAATCTTTACCACCACTGAGCCACAAAATGACAACATCATGTTCGGTAGTATTTTACTTGCGCGTGTCAGGATCTAGCGCGAATTGTAGCTGTACTGCTGTAGTAGGAGATGGGCTGAATCAGCACCGCAGTGTAGCGGTGACACCACAATAGCCATCGACGACACGGCAATCAGTTACCATTCGACAATGGCCGAAGAAATGACTGATAGCTCGTGGAATCTTAAACATTTGATGCAGCTGAAACCAAAGACGCTATGTTCTTTTGTATCACAAAGCTGTGTACATGTACGATTGAAAGGTATATCATAAATATCTCGCAGGTCACCTTCAGTAATTAATTACCGTCAGATGTCTCTGTTAGTGATGCACTTCTCCTTTAGTGTGCAAGTTCCATTCGGGGGGTTATAGAAGAACGATCGGGTCGACCGTCGTATGGAGGTAGCAAAAGTAAACAGAATCCGAACTTATCAACAGATCAGAAGACATAATGACTGAAATACATGCCGAAAGGCGTAAGTAAGTAACAGATTTTTACCATCGCATTAATAGGAGAATAGTTTCTCTTAAATATAAGATTATTATAACGATACTCTAGAGAAGGTAATAGCTGGTGCATTACCTGTAATAGTAGAGATTAGCGAACGAATATAAATTACGCGCCAAGCATGTCACCGCGATTTTTTCAGCAAAGTCTACGTTTCTTATCAAGGGAATGCATTACCGTAACTGGCCGGGTCACTCATAACGGCAGTGTCCAGTGTCACCTTGAACTTCGTTTCACCTTGATATCTTGTACGAATCAGCCTTCTTATCTGGATATTTCCTAACGAGCACGACACGCAAAATCTCAATCCGTCACTGCTTATCTCCTGTTCTTGAAGTTATATCGCACTAATTAGTAATGCACCCATTACTGCATAAATGGAAGTGAGATCGGAAACGAGCAGGAGTTCAGCGGTGAAGCCCAGAATGACAACATACTTCAAAGTGTTGGTGTGGCTAGATGCAGCAGTCTGTGAGTTACATAAACATACAGGATATAGGAAATTCGCTTACAAGCCTTTTCAAATAGAACAGTTAGCCGTATGGATCTTCATGTAATAAACTCAGGAACAGCGAAGACATTAAACTGCGTGGTCAGCTTTACAGACCGAATTACGCTCATTTTATTTCATTTAACTTGATCTACATCAGCCAGTACATACATACAGAAAAACACGGCAGCGGACTTATAATATATATAAATTGACAGATGCGAACCATCCTCCATCTTTTCCCTTCAAAATAATATTTAGACCAGTATGATGCTGTTCTCTGTCTTTCCCTATTTGAAGGTAATATTTTTATTTCTCTGGACTTATAATATTCATCATTCTCTATAACGTGTTTTGAGTGTTGCCCCTAATATTTTTCTCGTGTACTGCTCATTTAAGCACCTCCTCATCAGTAGTTACATAAAGTCCTTATTTATTAAGCTATAATATAGTATTAAAATATTTACGGACCGGTAACTAAACTGTAGACTCGATCTGACCACAGATATTTAAAGGACGCACACGCGTATATAATAGGCGCAATAGAAAATGGTTTTCTGTAGTTGTGCACTTGAGCATCAGATAGTAGATATCCGCTCATCAGATTCTACACAGAAGATGATACAACGTCTACACTATTAGCTTGTAGCCAAAAGCAGTGCTATGACAATCTTTCTTCTTATCTGTAATTACTTAATCTACGATCGAAAAGAATTATTATTGAAATGATTCATCAAATCAATAAGAAATCATGTAATTCAAAATGAATTTCTGCTCATACTGTTGAAAATGGAGAATGCCTCCCTGCCACGTATTCCACCAGATACATCGCCATTACACAATGAAACACAATGCAGCGCCTGTCACAGCCGTCTGCATCTTCATTCTTAAATCACTCGTGCACCCAATGGAATATTTACTATTAATGTACTCAAATAACAGTGTGACACTGAATGAGGGAACTCAACAATAAGTATTTACTGTGCAGACTAGCCACGAAAACCACATGGCGCCTCTGTACACAGTAGCTTGAACTAAAGTTCTAGCAACAGTCACAAAATTACATTTTCTCGTTGAACGTCTTCCAGAAAGACAACAATCCATTTACAATGAAGGAGCGACTAATAAGATTGAATATAAAATACAGCGGAATGAACATATACTGCTTGATCTCATACACCAGCTTCTAGTTTACGAAAGACGAGCGAACTGTGATCCTTTCTGCTGTTGTGCGCAAGGAAACTACTCAACGTTCCAATTCAGTAAAAATTCTGTGTGTGTTGTCCTCAGCGTAATTTACTTTAAGTTAGATTAAGTAGTGTGTAAGCCCATGGACCGATGACCTCAGCACTTTGGTCCCATGGGACCTTACCACAAATTTCCAAAACAAAAAATTCTCTTAGCTCGTTCATTGCGAAATAACTGTATGGATATTTTAATCAAATGACGGAAGTGACCAACCTACACGCATGCTCATAAATTAAGGATGATTACAGAACGTGGTTCCACACAATATGGCACTACACAAAACTGACGCTAATAGCGTAGGCACACACGACACAGATCTGTGAGTTTACGGTATCGGTGATAAGTTGAGAAAACCGTCCCGAAACACATGTGCTACAAAAAGACACTGTTTCCTGTGCATGAACCCCGACATCAATATGAGATATGATCACCATTCACACGTACACAGGCCGCACAACTGGTTGGTATACTGTGGATCAGGTGGTCGAGCAGCTGCTGGGTTATAGCCTCCCATTCTTGCACCAGTGCCTGTCGGAGCTCCTGAAGTGTCGTAGGCGTTTGAAGACGTGCAGCGATACGTCGACCGAGAACATCCCAGACGTGCTCGATGGGGTTTAGGTCTGGAGTACAGGCAGTCCACTCCATTCGCCTGATATCTTCTGTTTCAAGGTACTCCTCCACGATGGCAGCTCGGTGGGGCCGTATGTTATCATCCATCAGGAGCAAGGTGGGACCCACTGCACCCCTGAAGAGGCGGACATACTAGTGCAAAGTGACGTCCGATACACCTGACCTGTTACGGTTCCTCTGTCAAAGACATGCAGGGGTCTACGTGCACCAATCATAATCCCACCCTACACTATCAAAGTACGACCTCCATACAGGTCCCTTTTATTGACATTAAGGGGTTGGTACCTGGTTCCTGGTTCACGCCAGATGTAACCCCGGCGAGATTCACTGTTCAGACTATACCTGGACTCGTCCGTGAACATAACCTGGGACCACTGTTCCAATGACCATGTACTGTGTTCTTGACACCAGGCTTTACAGGCTCTCCTGTGACCAGGGGTCAGTGGAATGCACCTTGCCGGTATCCAGGCAAATAAACCATGTCTGTCCAGTCGTCTGTAGACTATGTGTCTGGAGACAACTCTTAAAGTGGCTGCGGTAGTATCTAGAGCAAGGCTACCTACAGTACTCTGTGGCCGTCTGCAGGCACTGAAGCCGGCCAAAGTGGCCGTGCGGTTAAAGGCGCTGCAGTCTGGAACCGCAAGACCGCTACGGTCGCAGGTTCGAATCCTGCCTCGGGCATGGATGTTTGTGATGTCCTTAGGTTAGTTAGGTTTAACTAGTTCTAAGTTCTAGGGGACTAATGACCTCAGCAGTTGAGTCCCATAGTGCTCAGAGCCATTTTTGCAGGCACTGATAGTGAGATATCGGTCTTCTTGTAGTGTTGTATACTGTGGACGTCCCGTACTGTAGCACCTGGACACGTTTCCTGTCTGCTGGAATCGTTGCCATAATCTTGAGATCACACTTTGTGGCACACGGAGGCCCATGCTACGACCTGCTGTGTTTGACCAGCCTCCAGTCGCCCTGGTATTCTACCCCTCATAACGTCATTAATATGTGTTCCTTGAGTCATTTTCAACACACAGTCACCATTAGCACGTCTGAAAACGTCTGCACACTTACTCGCTGCACCGTACTCTGACCTGCACCAACACACCTTGGCGTAAATGGACTGCTGCCAGCGCCATCCTGCAACGACGCATGTCAAATGTACGGCATGGTCATACCGCAAGGTGATTTAAACCCATAAACCGCCCCACAGAGCGATGTTTCACCATGTATCAGCATTATCCTTAATATATGAGCATTAGTGTATTAACAGTCACAACACAGTAAGTGGAAAGATCTTATCCGAAATTCCCAACAAGGCAGATCTTTGAATCACCTCACGCCGACACCAGAACACAAAAATAGAATGCAGTTATGTAAGCCAAGGTGCAAAAGTAACCCCTTCTTTTATATTTGTAATTATGTAGCTTCTTGTCGCTAGAACATTATGTATGATCGAAGTTTGCTTTAGAAATTTTATAATTGTCTAGGGGTGTGAACTTCATGAAAATATATACTTTTCCTTGACGAAGCATGGTTTAAGTTGAAGTGTTTTTTCTCATTTATCAGTTGTTAAGTTTAGTTCCTCAGTTTTTATTCTTTACCTTTATGAATGTGTCTGTATATTCGCGTTGCACATCGCGAGTTGTGCACTCAGCATCTTTATTATGGGAAGTGATAATATACCGTCTTACATTGCGCATAGCAAGTACGGTAAATTAAATTTGGTTTTAAACAATCAGATCAATATTCCTAATAGTAATAGACTGTAGAAAAGACAAACGTTCCATTCGCACAGGTAGGCCAACAAATTTGTCATAAGAATTCATGTCCACTATAAGCTACAGTGACTGTCGCACAGTATTTGCGAAAATATAATACCAGTTCAGAGGTTTCATATCAGTAAGAGATCTCAGAAAAGTGCTGTCTCATAAGTATTCATGTTGTTTATCAGAAAGTCAGAAGCGTTAAATTTTATGTTAATTTGTTGTGTAATTAGAATAACAGTTCTGGTACAGTGATTGTTTCCTAGGCAAAAGATAAAGATTAGCAATGTTCCGGGCCAACGCTTTAATCTGTATCATTTTGTTTTGGAGTCAAATAGCATATGTAAATTTCATTGGAAACGGATTGCTTTCTCGCGAACGAATTGTTTGATGTACTGACTAGACTGGATTTCGCACCATGTAGCGTGAGCTTCACATACATGGCATCAAAATTAAATTTTAACGGCGTACTGTTGCCCTGCACTGAGAATTACGTATTTCAATATGAAAGTAAGTTTTATGCCTTTGTCAGATAAAAACCCGATACAAACAGGAGTTTACAACTTTCTTTTTAAACTAACGTTTGATCTGTCGACCTTCGCAGCAGGATACGTAGTTACATGGTTCTCCGCTGATTTTTGCAGTCAGATAAAGTTTAGTTTTGCAACCACAGATTGAAAGTGCTATTATAAACTTTGACCTAGCAATTACTTTCAAGATTTGTGACGCAACAATTGTAGCTATTAAACACTGTTTACCATTATAGCAACACAGTTTGTTTTGCGTATTTATTACCAGTGAACAATACCAACAAATTTTCAGGGGCACAGTTAAAGTTTGTGCAGGAATAGAGTTTTGTGTACTTTCTGCAGCTTTGAATACCGGTTTGTGACAAGTATTTTGCAGAGTGTAGTGCAACCAAGATTGTTTCATTTTACCCATTTACAGTGTTATAACGAGTTTAGAATAAGTGATTTTGCTATTGAACTTTGCTGCTGCTAATGATATACTGCCATTTAAAATTATTTTTGTTTAGTGAATCTTGTGTTCTATTGTTAGGCAGACAGTGATTTTTAATGGTGTATAGTATTTTGTATCATTTACTGAAGTATAGATATTTTATTACACAGTGAAATAATCAAATGTTTGGACTTACATTCGTATGTGATTTCTGTCAGTGATAATTTAAATGTTTTTCTGCTTTAATTAATATTTGTAGGAAGTGATTTTTAGTACTTACTTACGTAGTACTAGTGCGCTGCTCGTGGTCTCGTGGTAGCGTTCTTCCTTCCCGAGTACGGGGTCCCGGTTTCGATTCCTGGCGTGGCCCTCCCTCGAGAATGCTGGGTGTTGTTGCGTCGTCTTCATCATCATAATTCATCCCCATTACGGTCGAAGGAAGGCACTGGCAAACCACCTCCACTAGGACCTTGCCTAGTACGGCGGTGCGGGTCTCCCGCATCGTTCCCCTACGCTCTGTCACTTCACCATCATCATCATACGTAGTATTGACCTGTGTGTGACAGTTTTCCCTTTTTAGTTTGCTTGTTTGCTGTATTACTTTCACTAGATTAAAATGTCAACGGCTAGGTCAAATGCCAGGGCTGTAACTGATGTAACTTCTGCTATTTCTGTAGATAGAGAAGGAACAATTGAAAAGGTTTTCTCCCACAATATTGATTTAACTGAGACAGATAGGACAATACTTGACAGGATTCGTCAGGGTAAAAGTTTGATATCAAATATGGAATAAGTAAGTGCAGTTAAGGATTCTGCTTTGGAAACTGAGCTTGCAGGATGTAATCTGTCACAACAGTCAAGTTCTGAAGTTAAAAATTCAGGTTTTACATTCACTATTATTGACCATTTGAGCCAGTCTCTATCCCTATCCGTAGTAACGCCGAAGACGGCAACAATGATTTTTTTGTTGTTTTTTTGTTTTTTTGCGAAGCATTGTGGATGTGTTATCAGTGCACAATGTGAAAGTGTTATCAGGACTTAAAGCGTTAAGGAAGACAATACAATTGCTGTATCAGAGGTTAAAAGCGTTAAGGAAGACAGTAAAGAAAAGGACAGAAAATTTAAAGAACGTGACAGAGAACGGTATAGAAAATTCTAAGAACGTGACACGAAATCGGTTGGCAAACTGGAACAGAATTATAAGAAGTTAAGAGACGAAGTTAAGCAAAATGTAACTAACCTTAAGGCACGAATCTGCCACATTAAAACGGTCGAAATTTCACAGTTAAAACAAAATAATAGTCAGTTTGAAACCCAGATACAAGGTCTTGAAGAACAGTGTGCATCGTTTAAGGCTAAAGAGGCAGAATTTGCTACCTAAGAACAGTTAAATACAGTTATCAAACAACTATACGAACTTTCTGTAGCCGTGTCCCAACGTTCTAGCAATGCGGATAAAAATTCAGATGTTACACAGCCTGTACCCTTTTGCGGAATTGGAAGAATATCTTTCTCTTTATCGTTTTAAACAGGGACAAATGACTATTAATCAACAGCACAAGTCTGATGTAAGGAAACTGGATGACAGATAATCGCGCGTTGAACGGAAAATCAGTCACGGACATGATAATACCGATGTTCACGCTGCGCGCCTTAGTACTTCTGACGAACTTTCCGATTTGCGCTGCGCAGGTGAACTCATACGCGAACGCAATGCGTTACGCAGACAAAATAGCACGGGTCCCTCACACAGCGCGAAGAATAATTTGCCCTCTCACAGAATGATTCATTCGATTACAAACATCTTCTTACAGCTCGAAAGTTCGAAGTTTAGAATCTGGACCAGCCACAAGAATGGCAATCGCATGAGACAGGCAAATAGGACGTGAATTTTATCACGCATAATTTCCGGGATACTGGTCTGAAACAACACAAGATGTAATCAAAAATAGTATCATCATTTTATATAAATTTGATCAGTCAGACTTTCCCAGCCAGGCAGACTATTTTCAGTGCATGCTACGTAAGATTTGCTTCTTATCGAATCCGTACAGTCCCTCTTAATTAATATGATTTGTTTGACTATATTACCAACACGCTTGCAACACATTATATTGGCAGGTCTCTGTAAAGGTGACATTGAGGCTTTGCAAAATTTATTGCAAGAGCTCGAAGTTGAAAGTGAGGAATTTTACTTGCGAAATAAATTCAGGGACAGCAACAGACAAAACTTCCAGTCATAACGAAACTCGACAGACTGAGAACACTGATCTTAGATCGCACGACTGTCGTTGAAGCCAAACAAGGGACAGTCCGTGTGATAGTAACACTTATTAGTAAAGGAATAATTAGGAGAAGCTGATTGAGGAAACTTTTGTCCTGAATGACGTGCCGAAGTAGTTGAGATTAGACCACCTAATCCTCGTTATAAAGTTAGACGTGACAGGTCGTTACAGGGATGACCGATGTCACATGCGGCAAACGAATCGTTTGTCGATACAGAGAATTCCTCCATTCACTCCATAAAAATCATATATTGTAAACCTATTAGTGAACAAGATGAACAGTGTGACACTATTAGTAATGAAAATGAGAAACAGATGTTAGGTGTAACGGACCATTGTCCTGTTAACATAGAGACTGTTTAGGTCCAAGCACTAGACTTATGGGAAATACTTGTTTTTTGCTGGGTAACTAATTACATGCCTTGGTCATATGATGGCAGTGAATGTGAAAGAGATGTACATCCACAAGTAACAAGGAGCAAACCTAATTATATGGTAGTGGATTTTGGTGACACATTCTTCTGAAAAACATTTTGTGTCTTGGATTCGGAGGAGAGATGAATAAATGTTTTCCAGTTTGATGATATTATAGACACCTTGTTGGAAGAGAATGTAGGCAATCAGAACATCTTAATCCATCCTATAGTGTACGTTGGATAGGCGTCTCTATCAGCTGTATTTCATTCAAGTAGTCGTATTTCGGTTATCAGTGAGGCAGCTTTCAGTAAATGTCAGGGATTAACCGTGTGTTCAACATTTTCATTACGCCGAACCAAAATTAGGGGTTTGACTACAGGAAAAACTATAGAAGTTAGAAAACAGACGTCTCTGGATTTCATTTGCCAAGGTCATCAGTTCTCTGCCAACTTCGTAATTGTGCCCCTTCTTATTACACAAGTGATCTAACATTCTGCGTGGTGTCTGTTTGTTCTATATCGTGTCTCTCTACCACTTTCGCGCGACGACGCTCTGAGCGTGTTTTTTGGGGAATTGACTAGTTTGAACCTGGGACCTGTTGCTGGTAAGGAGACGCCAGACCACACATGACATGTAGAGTTCAGAAGAGTTCAGTGAGACTAGCGATGATATAACCAAATACTTAATGATTTCAGCGTCAGCTCCACTGCACTCCCTGTAAAAGAATCTTAATACTAACTAAATTTAGTAGAAGGGGTTCAAGGATTTCCTATTTTTAGTTAGCTGGTAAAATAACGTCGAAAAAACAGTTAAGTTTACCACTGGAAATTTTATTCTGCTCACAAAACATTGTTTATAAACTGCACTATTGATAAAAGGAAATGTTTTAATACAGGATGGTAAAAACCAACTGAGTTCAACAAAAATGTGAACGAATATTCCCTGAATGGGTTTTCAAGTTCTACAATGGATCGAAGGATGACCTATGCCATATCACATCTATAATCTAGGTTTAAATTAAGTTTCACAAAAGAGAAAACTATCAAAATGGTCTATAATGACCCTCAGTTATCTTTAATTACTTATCTAACTTGTCGTAAATTACAGTGGCTTCTCAATAACTATATAACAGAAAAATCATCGCGTTTCAGATTTTTGATTCAAGTGGCAAATGTGAACACCATGAGCTTTAATTGACGATCGACACTAGTATTACGCAAAAAGGGGGTGTAACAGATGAGACTTCTGCAGTTCTGAGTGAAGCTTTATGCGCTGTTATGCGGCATTGCGTGCGTTCATTACCTTGTCAGTGTTCGTCAGGGGGCGGTGGGCAGCACAGCTCCGCTCACCTCGCCGTCTCGGATGGATTCTCTCCTAACTTCTCCTTACTACAATTTACCGAAGTTGGTTTAAAAAAACTATCTGGCTGTGTTTTCATCTGGCCAATCAGGGTCTCAATGTTAACCTTAAGCTCCGTCTACAAAAATTCAGTCCATCCAATGAGAAACGTTATACTTTTCATGGTGGGGTAATGTTTTTAAAGTTTGCAACATAACAGAGACGCGAAAAAGTCTCACGCTAAAACTTGCCGCTGGTGTGGTCCTTTTAGTGTTATTGTAAGATCCATACTGTTCTCTTGGAGGGCTCCATCTTTTAACATGGGCTGGGGGATGTCCTGACGTAACAGAGACGCGAAAAAGTCTCACGCTAAAACTTGCGGCTGGGGTGGCCCTTTTTGTGTTATCGAAGATCTATACTGTTCTTCTGGAGGGCTCTAGCTTTTAACATGGGCTGGAGGGGTGGTCCTAGCGGTTAGCTGGCGACGTGGGTGTCCATCCCTTATCGTAGGGCCTTCCAGCTTAACACGGTTCTGCTCTCAGCTTCAGTTCTCGTTTCTCCCCTTAGAACTGCGTCTGTCTCACGGTGGGAAGGTATGACATGCATTTAGGCATTCTTGTATTAGTCTGTGGTGTTCCATTTGCTCACTCGTTAGTCGTATTAACCTTGGTTAATTTAATTTCACGATTTATTCGGGGCTATGTGACATACTACTGGATTTGCTTATCATGTCAGGGTTTTCATGGAAGGTGTTGGATTTGCCTGAAAACTTACAGTGACACTAGGTGTTGATTTCTTGACTGAATAGAAGGCTTTCCTAAACTTTAATGATGCTAAGGTGAAAGGTGAAGTTGGTGGCAAGTTAGTCTGCTTGCAGTTCGAGGATTGGATTTCAAAGGAGGAAGAAGACATCAAATGTATGAAATTTTCATCTTCGTCAAAATCACAACTTTCCATTGAACCTGTCGGAAATATATCAAATATTTCTCAGGAGACACGACAGTCTTTTGATATCTCTGAAATTATACATAAGGAAGTAGACAGTTTAGGGGACGCTTGTGAAGTAGACTGTAGACAGGCGAGAGCTATTCGATGTCTTACAGTAACATTCTGAAGCCTTTGTCAACAAACCTGGTACCATACGAAATTTTCTGTTTGAATTCAAAGTCAAAGAACATACGAAGTTTTTTGTTCCACTTTACGCTATTCCTCCGGTATACAGAGAAAGAGGAAAGTACGAGACCCAAAGTAGGTAGAGGATCGATCTCTCTACAATGGGTGCATCAGCTGGCTACTGAGGACGCCTCGAGCTGGGTTTTAGTATTCTTTCTTCTAATACATTGCGCACTCGACTTCTTCGACTGTTCTTTTTAGATAATAAGTGTAAGTAACTGTCTCTTACTATCCTAGTGTAAGTAGAGTGAAGTAAGTTTTGAGACTGGTTGACATTCCACTACAAGAAATTATTTTGCTGAGTAGTGATAAATGTACTTTACTATGAACTTTTGGGTAATTTCTGAACAACGTTTCAGAAGCCTACTGTACTGAAGCCATTTTGAGATATTTGAAAGTAGTCCTATGGAAATAACAACCCTCAGCTATTGACTTATGATCATACAGAGATACGAATTGCAAATTCCAGCTGAATATACCAATTTTGGGAAACTGGACACAGTATGAAGAATGATACAGAAAGGATAAAGTATGACATTTATGTCAAGAAATACTGAGACCAAAAGGTAAGAAATGATGTGCTTATGGCGTAACTGTATATATGTGATGAAATATGTTATTATGCCGTAATGTAAATGGTACTTACGCTGAGCAGTAATGACAAAGTAATATCTATTTAATTGTGATATATAAATACGTCATGAGATGTTCTTAAGAATAAATATTTCTGGGAGCCAAGGAGGAGTAGAAGATAATGTTATTTCAGCTGTGATGATGTTTCTGGATATTTATAGGTTATTATTTCAGGTAGCCAATGAAGGGTAAAGGAAGATTTTCGTCTCCGTAATGACGTTGAACGTGGTTTGATGTTAACTTTACAGGTGACAGGGTGGAACCATGAACCAGAATCCATTTGACATGAACATTTTCTGTTCAGAATTCTGCTCTGTATGTATGTGTTTATGAGGAATTTATTCAACAGAAAATAGAGCTATCTTGTGGTCTACAACTGACCTCTGAATTTTCAGGAACTTTCATCTTGTTAATGAAACTATAATTAACATGTTACTCTTTTTTCACCAGGTATGACAACGATTTTGTAGTCATAATGATACCAGTGAATTTGACAAATGCTATGATTATGTCGGACCTCAGAGTTTTCATCCATTAGTATAAGATGTTGACTGACATTATTGTACTCTAATAATGTTTTCCACTCTGACAGTCTGTATGCAATAACTAGCTATTTTGGAGATCACAGTAGTTCTACACCCACTAGGTTACTCTGCAATTCATACTTAAGTGCCTGCTTCTCTACTATTCCACTCTCGAATGGCGCGTGGGAAAAAGGAACATCTAAATCTTTCTGTTCGTAGTGATAGACAGTAAATCATCGAGTAGAACAGAAGTGATGTCTGGCGTTCCTCAAGGTAGTGTCATAGGCCCTCTGCTTTTCCTGACTTACATAAATGATATAGGTGATAATCTGAGCAGCCCCCTTAGATTGTTAGCAGATGACGCTGTAATTTACCATCTAGTAAAATCATCAGACGATCAATTCCAATTACAAAATGATCTAGAGAGAATTTCTGTATGGTGCGAAAAGTGGAAATTGGCTCTAAACAAAGAAAAGTGCGAGGTCATCCACTTGGGTACTAAAAGAAATGCGATAAATTTTGGGTATGCAGATATCAGAAATCTAAGGGCTGTCAATTCGACTAAATACCTAGGAATTACAATTACGAGCAACTTAAATTGGAAAGACTACATAGATAATATTGTGGGGAAGTCGAAACAAAAACTGCACTTTGTTGGCAGAACACTTAGAAGATGCGACAAACCCACTAAAGAGACAGCCTACATTACACTTTTCCGCCCTCTGCTGAAATATTGCTGCGCGGTGTGGGATCCTTACCAGGTAGGATTGACGGAGGACACCGAAAAAGTGCAAATAATGTTTGGTCGTTTCGTGTTATCGCGCAATAGGGGTGAGAGTGTCACTGATATGATACGCGAGTTGGGGTGGCAGTCACTGAAACAAAGGAGGTTTCCTTTGCAGTGAGATCCATTTACAAAATTTCAATCACCAACTTCCTCTTCCGAATGCGAAAATATTTTGTTGACACCCACCTACGTAGGGAGAAATGATCTTCATAATAAAATAATGTTGTGATATGTTGTATATGTGGCAGTTAATATTCTAGCCAGACAGATACATGACTGTAACTAGAAATCTGGATACAAATCTTTTCATTTATGAGATGTTCCTTAGGAACAGAGATGAATACTTAACATTGGGAATTGGTACCAGAATGATGGTTCCTAATGTTGTAATATATGGTATATGTGGTAATTAACATTCTTGCCGGACAGATAATTGTATGCAATTTAAGGAACTGGATCCAACTCTTTAAATATATGATAGGTATTCTGAAAATGGAGAAATGTTTTCAAGATCCACATCTGATGTCAGATTGTTGATTAACTGATAGTTGTTTAAGCAGCTGGTGGAAGTGATACCATAACTTTACTGATAAGCCTTACATGTTATGAGATATCTAATTCAACTGTGTGTGTATCAAATAATTATTTCTGAATAATGACATTTACATGGAATTACATGCTTTTCACCACAATGCATTATAGTATTAACATGGATGTAACATGCTGTTTAATCTCTTTGTAAATTAATTTCATGTGCTCTGTACATACATGGGAGATGATACTGGTTAACACGTACACATAACACTTAATGGAAAGAGTATTCTGAATAGCTTCATACAGTTTGCTGTTGCATTAAGTTGAGTATCACACCATGTCTCAAATCATGAAGGAACACTGCTCATTATAGCAGTTCTACAGCAATGACTGTAGCTCTTCACATTCTGGGATGTCAGTAGACATTGTGAGAAGACACTTCGCAGGAATTCTTGCTTGTGCTTACTGGTTTATTTTAAACATCTTAATAGCTAATTGTAATACTCTCTAACACTTTCTACCTTTTTCTAAAATTTTGTGAATTTATGCCACTGTATTTGACTGAACTAAATCACTGTCTTACCAAAGCAAACATCTTACTGTGACATGTCTTCTGCACCATGAAAACTATGTGAAGTACTTATTTATTACTGGAAGCTTCATACACTTGTCTGTACGTATGTACTATTTTTGCATTGAAAATTATGTACTATATTAATATCATTTCGTAGTTGTCCACTGATATTTCGTATGCATTGTCACCAACCCCAGGTCTTTGTCCCCACACACTTTATTCCATGACTTTATGATGGTTTCTTTTGAAGAATTTTTTGAATCGTTCCTGCTATGGTATCAGATGAAACCACTCTGCAAAGTTCTTATTTAATAGTAGGGAGGTGATGAAACTTGCAATGTCAGCATTCAAAAGTTTTGACCATAAAAGTAAAGGAAGATATGAATTTACTATATGTTTTCAACCTCCATAATATCGATATAACCATATTCTTTGTATGTTTGTTCTTGAGATCACAGATGTTGGTCAGGAAGGTTACTTCTTTTGAAAAGAGTAGCAAGTAGTGAGTGTTACACAGTTAACAATGTACTTGATTTGAAAATGATGGAACTGCATTATTTAAAAAGTATTTCGTAATAATATATTTTGATGAAATATACTGAGTAAGCAGGATTGTATTAAGGGAGGAATTATGTAAGCCAACGTGTAGGGCAATCCAGTTTTTTTATGTTTGAAGTTGTGAAGTTTCTCGTTATTAGAACATTGCATATGATTGAAGTTTGGTTTTGGTTTTGTCTTCTATTTGAAACAAGTGTCAAGGGAAATAACTGTAAATGGGAAAGTTATTAAGAAATATTTTACTAACGTGTCTAGGTGTGTGAACTTCATAAAAATATGTATTTCTGTCATGGCTTAGGGGGAGTTGAAACGAACTATTCTGACAACATTAAAATTAGTGTCATGGCTTCCCTGTATTTCAGGAACCACTGTAGCCATTGACATTAAACTTTTACAAGACATTAAAATGTATGCTCTTAGTCTACTGAACTACAATAATTGCATTTCATCCACTGCTTTCGAAATACAATTTTTTAATTACACAGCTAAAATGTTGTGTACTTTTTTCTACATTATCCTAAATAATTTTAACTATACATATCATTATGTTGTTGTTTTAGTTCAATAGACTCAAGATATGTATGATATTACTCCCTGAGAACTTGAATAATCTACTTGAAGTGGTTCTGAATTGAGGGAAAAATGCAACAGAAAATGTGAATTTTCAGAAAGGGCTTCTAAAGTTTCAGAAGACTGTAAATTACTTAATATACGCTTATTTTTTTATTTTTAGTCACTCAGAAGCACCCTGCACCGTAGTGTGTCTTATCCTCTTGATCGTTTTCCAGGTTCATTCTTCTTTTCTTCTTTCTGGATCCTTAGTGGCCAACTGTGCTGCGTACTCCGCTTTATCTGTAAGTAGGCTGTTTATGTTTTCTCATTGGCAACGTTACGTAGCGCTCTGTATGAAAATCACTGGCTGTGCTGTTTTATGTTTTCTTATTGGCAACGTTACGTAGCGCTCTGTATGAAAATCACTGGCTGTGCTGTGTGCAGTCTGTGGCTAGTTTGCATTGTTGTCTGCCATTGTAGTGTTGGGCAGCGGCAGCTGGATGTGAACAGCGCGTAGCGTTGCGCAGTTGGAGGTGAGCCGCCAGCAGTGGTGGATGTGGGGAGAGAGATGGCGGAGTTTGGAAATTTGTAAGACTGGATGTCATGATCTGTTATGTATATTATGATTTTTCAACACTATTAAGGTAAATACATTGTTTGTTCTCTACTAAAATCTTTCATTTCCTAACTATGCCTATCAGTAGTTAAGGCCTTCCGTAGTTTGAATCTTTTATTTAGCTGGCAGTAGTGGCGCTCGCTGTATTGCAGTAGTTCGAGTAACGAAGATTTTTGGTGAGGTAAGTGATTTGTGAAAGGTATAGGTTAATGTTAGTCAGGGCCATTCTTTTGTAGGGATTTTTGAAAGTCAGACTGCGTTGCGCTAAAAATATTGTGTGTCAGGTTAAGCACAGTCTTATGTACAGTTTTTCTAAGGGGACGTTTCATATGGCCCTGACTATAACATTAACCTATACCTCTTGAATTAGCTGCAGGACTGCCACAACTATGACTGGTACAAGAGGTGTAAGATGACGATTTAATTAGTAGTGCACAGATGTTGTGCTGTGTACTGACAGGGCTTTAGGAACCTATACTCTTCTTCGGCGACTAAGGGCTTGTGTCACTATTTCCTATTTCAGTCTTCGTGTTCTTCCAATCTCAAATGTGTACCTAGTCTTCTTTCTTCGTGTTACGTTTCATCAGCTATTGTTTTGGGATAGGGAAATTTTGTGACAGTTAGGATCAGGAGATGTTAATATCCTTATGTATACAGCTGCAATACCGTAGTGTAGAAGGCTTTGGATGCATCCACACGAGCTGTGTTTAATGTTTCCTCTCAGTCAGTGTTCGCGCACTACAACCTCGTTGTCTGCAGCGAGAGAATGGGCAGTCAGCCTTGAGCCGCCCTCCTCTCCGCTGGGCCCTTCAAGCTTTGGACTCCCCACCATGACGGACAGCTGTTGTGTCGCCCGCCGCTTGTTGTGACGGCAGGCCCCCGCACGGGTCCTAATTCTCGCCACGCCGGCCTGTTCACGGTCAGCTGGAGCGCTCCGGTGGAAGGCGCCTTCCCTGTGCCCTCAGCCTGCCGGCTGGCTACCTCCTTCGGCCACGGAAAGCGACAGTGATTTCTCCTCGCTACCCCACAAACGGCTTGAGATGACTGACATGATGCACCCCTAGTGATTTACCACTTTTGATTCCTTCCAGTTCATATGCATTCTGGTGTGCCTTTCTTCGCACCCTCCAATTCTGCTCGACTTGCGGCCTATCCTCTCTGTGGACGTTTCGTGATGGGAAATTATTTCTTTGCTGCCACCCACGGTTCTGTGGCTCTTGATTTCTCCATCTATTATTATTCCTCCAGTTCTGATTTTGACTATTTACGTTTCTGTTTCCTCCAAAGTTGTTTTGCTTATTTCCTGCACTGCCTGGCCAATTTTGGCTTTGATTATTATTTTCGTTTTCATTTCTTCTCTCTTTTTGTGCCTCCTTTGCTGTTCTTTTCTCCCGAATTTGCTGCTCACTAAATGCAAATTCCAATTCTCGTACAATGCTTTTAAAAGTCTCCACGTCATTCCCACATCGTCCTGCCAATGTTTGTTGGTAAGACAACGGCAACTTCAAGTAACAAACTCTGATGATCTCCCCCGGACTACACGGGTCATCGAGATACTGGTTCCTTTTTAACATATTATCGAAAAATTTCACAACGCTTCTGAAGCCATACTTTTTGAAGTCCCTTGTCATTAAGATTTTTTGCTTTCTTCTGTCCTGCGTTTCACGCGACCAATATCGGTTCATGAAAGCATCTCTAAATTCTTTATATGATGAACAATCTCTTGCGATGCTCCGCATACTTTCTGCAGAGGCACCTTCGATGTGCGAACATACAAAATCTAACTTGTAGATCAGTGGCCATTGCAGTGGTAAAGTTAAGTCGAATTGACCAATGAAAACAGCTTTTGGATGCAAGACATTGCTGTCATCTTTGAAGTGTTGAAATTTTCTTAGAGAAAGAAAGTGCTTGTAGTCAAATGACCCTTCGTCGTATCTATTTTGCCTCGTCACCAGATAGTTGCTGTTGCTCATTGCTTCTTTGCGCGTATTTTCGAACTCTACATTACCTCTCATTTCTTGTACGTTTCTTGAATCCGTTAACACCGTTGCAGTACGTCGCAGCGGGCTACAATTGTTTGTCCCGGACGATCCGTTACTGTACTGCGAGTTGATAATCCTGTTCGTGTCCTGAGATGAACTAAACGTTTGATTTTCGTGATAACTTTGTCCGTTACTTCCTGCTTCTCTTTCTACATTGTGCGATCGCGTGTCGATTTCCATCGGATGTACGACTCGGTGCTCAGGAATTCTTTCTGCACGCTTGACCCCTGCGTCTGTTTCTACTGTCGAAGTCATTTGCACTCTTTGAACGGTTTCAGCGTCTACATTGTCCGATCTTGCTTCCGACATAACGTCAGCTGATAGTACTTTCAATTCATTCTCGATCTTTTTCTTAAATTCAGAGAATTCTACCGAAAACGATCCGTTTTCCGATTCCGTATTTTTACTAGTTACAGTTTCCTCAATTTTCAAAAAATGGCTCTGAGCACTATGGGACTTAACATCTGAGGTCATCAGTCCCCTATAACTCAGAACTACTTAAACCTAACTAACCTAAGGACATCACACACACCCATGCCCGAGGCAGGATTCGAACCTGCGACCGTAGCGGTCGCGCGGTTCCTGACTGTAGCGCCTAAACCGTTCGGCCACACCGGCAGGCCTCAATTTTCTTCACTGTCGTTTGTAATCTAGTTATGACTACCTTCCCCACTTCTGTCGTTCTTTCGGTTCCTTCTTTCGTCTCTTTAGCTATTCTTTTTGAGCCTTTCGCAATTATCTTTGCTTCTTTTACCGTCCGCAATGCTTCCGCTATTTCACGTTCTAGTTTTTCGCATGGCTCTGACTTCGTCCTTAACTTCAGATGTTTCTCTCCGTATCGCCAGCACTTCAGTACGAACTGTCTTCACATCTTGTGATAGACGTTCTCTCGTCGCCTGTGTCTCTGTACGGGCTGCCTTCACATCCTGTGATGGACGTTCTAGATAGTCCAAAATGCTCGCCATACCTACGCCTAGATCTTGTTTCTTACTAGGATGCCCTCCGACATAACTCGCGGGTGTTCGTCTCCCGTCTTGTCTTACTCTTTCTGGACTTGCACAAAATTCGTAGCGATACATTTGCGTCGGACTATTATGTCCTGAACTATATCTTTGAACCCCACTGAAATTTTCTGTCGGTGTTCTCCGCCCTCTAGGAGAAATTTCTCCGTACTCATGCACTACAATAACCGGCTCTACGTATTGTTCCCTTTGCTCCTGATTGGCTAATTGGGCATGAGCTGACTGATCGAACGTTGTTGCTTCACTAAATTCCACTGCACCGGCTCTCACGCTGCCGAAACTACTTTCTCTTTCGTCGTAGATTTCACGTAATTCGTGTAAACTATCAGTGCTACCCCAATTCTCTGTCATCATTTCATTTCTTTCCCTGCTCATACCGTCTGCCATTTTACATGCACTTGCCCTTGTAAGCATCAAATTACCCTTACTACAACTCCACTGATTTCGTACATAACATAGATGTACTACACATGACTAAATCTGTTCTCTGACATACAATGAACTATCGCACTAACCGTAATTCACACACAAAGTTTACTGAACAACTGGACATAACTACATATCCTATAATCTGATAATCTGAACCTGCATTCAAAGTCACACACAAACAAATACACTCCTGTTTACTATAGCACAATTATACACAACACTCCCCACAAAAGAAAATAAAACATAAACAACACAATAAAACACAATGCAGATATAAACACAAATCTCGTGAAACAAGCAAATGTTGGATGGCAATTACTGAAAATTTTCCACTCAGCCAATTCTTCTTGTTATTTGGTTTGCCTCTCTTTCTCTCTTTCTTAATTAGCAGTTTTAATATCGATCCTGGCAGGGCCGACATGTGTAGGGGGTTCCGATTGGGATAGCGGCCGATATTAAACAAGAATCAAATATATTAATGTGTCAGTGACGGCTAACTACCACTGATTACTGAATCAAAAGCGATATTGTAAATAACTTGTATTTATTGTAAATTATCTCACGACAGAAATTAGATCATGTTGAACAAATCATGAATGAAAACAAATTAAACAAATTGTACATTGTTCTTAGATATGCTACACTGGTAGGATTGGCTCTCAGCTATTAAGTTGATGCGAAGTTAGATTTAATTATCCCCCTGGACAAGCAAATGGTAAATGCGATCTGACTGCATTCCTATAATCTCTATGTGTCTGAAATAATACGTACTTCGGACACCACCACCAAGAAACAAACCAAACAACATGCAAAAAGACAAATAACCAATAACGAATCGTAAGCAAAACTGAATGGATGCTCAGTGGATGGCAAGAACACGATCCAACAACTATTTCTGAACTTTACTGCCGCTGCTGCAAGTTTTACAATACCGTCTACCAGCATGCTGGCTCTGTCGATACTGCTGGGGCGACGACTGCAGCTGTGAATTCGCTGAGTTAGGATAAGTCTCTAAAATATCTTGAGCTGAATAAACTACTCAGAAACTGCTAATACCACAAGCCCTATATTTCCTCTGAATGGCATACAACGCTTTCAAGACTGGCTCAACAACCTTCAAGGCGCAGCCCAGTGTGTCTTGTACTAACGTGCAATACCAGTATCATAGCTCTGTGCACTGGTTGACTACATTCAATGGTGACTGCCAGCCTATAAGGCGGAATCAACTGCAATTATACTAGTAGTCAATGCAATGCCTATCGTGGACGCTGATGTCCTACCGTAGCTGCAGACTCTAGATCATACACAGCACGGTATTCAGAATCTAAGTCCCTATCTCAGAGCTACCGAACTTTGCAACCGTCCGCTTTCACGGCACAAGACGCTCTCCCTCCTGTCGCTCTCTGCACGAATGTCTTGCGACAATCTTGCCGCCAAACTCTAATCAGCCAATCCGGACGCTGCAAAGGCCCCCCACATCTCCCTCGCGGCGTGATACAATTTCTCCACCTATCCAAAAATTTCTCTGTTCAAACAGCGGCCGTTGACTCTCAGCGTTTCCTGCACTTTCTTATGAACTGCCCAACCAGAGCTCAGCCCATTTTCCGCTAAAACAGCGCGCGGCCGGGCGGGGCCAGCGCGTACGTTGGACGCTCTCTGTCTGCTCGACATTTCCCCTCTCTCTCTCACCTGGCACTCGGCTGCGTTCCTTTTCATGCTTGCCGGTCACTGGCTCCATCCCCTGGGACCCCCGGCCCCTGCACAATGCTCTTCCTTCCGGCGCTCGCCGGCCTTCGCCTCCGCGGCTGTGACCAACCACTCCTCGCCTCCACTGACAAATATACTTTGCTTACACCTATAGCATGCAACTAAATATTATTATTACCAAAGCCCGTATTATTTCAGACATGTATTTAATCATCACGTATCTCTCTTTCTAATCCACCTAATACGACTAATTAACCATTATATCGGTTTATTTACTCCAAATATGCAGAATAATCTGCGAAATGAATGTCACAAGTGAAAGCCACCTTTCAAAGTCATTACCCTTATTAAAACCTACAGTCTAATAGCGAGATGGCTGGGGGAATGGGATGAGAATCATACATAGAAGAAATTGGTTTGAAAAACCTAATACCAACACACGTAACAGACACTATTAAACTACGATTATATGAAAACACAAACAGTAAATTAATGGATGCAAAATCGGCACTGTGCAGTGCGCACTGTGATGGCTGGTTGTATGTGTAACTGTGCAATGAACATTCAGCATCAGTAATTATTTGTTCAGCTTTAACACAAATTGCAGTAAACATAAAATAAACAGAAACATTTTACAGAAATGTAGACAAAATGGCTCTGAGCACTATGGGACTTAACTTCTGAGGTCATCAGTTCCCTAGAACTTAGAACTACTTAAACCTAACTAACCTAAGCACATCACACACATCCATGCCTGAGGGAGGATTCGAACCTGCGACAGAAGCGGTCGCGCGGTTCCAGACTGTAGCGCCTAGAACCGCACGGCCACCTCGGCCGGCGAAATGTAGACACTGAACATTAAACGGTTTAACTTGAACACACGTAACGGCAAAAACTGTTTGCAATGAAATTAGTATCACTACAGTGCTTTTTTCTGAATAGTAGTTGAAGTTATTTATTACCTCTGACAGTCAGAGTCTTGATTTTCACTGCATGTCGTACAATCTGTGACAAAAAACTTGTTTCCCTCTGAAGATTGTAATTTACCTTGTTCCAGCTTTAACGTGCAGTCCTGTGAAATATGAATAAACGTTAGGGCATTGAATAGAGGAAAGAGATTCTTTCGCCGTTTACGAAAAGAAAACCCACAACAACAACAAGATTTTTCATTTAAGTCATAAGTAGAGTCATTTCTCAGACGCTAAAGGGAGCATGGCACTACAAACTACAGTACTTAACTACGCATGGCCGCATGCTGTGAACACATTCCGTGTAAGACGCTGCTTCTTTTGTAAAATTACCTGATAATCAGACCGGGCAACCCCTTGCTGTCCATTACATAATTACAGAAGCTGGCTGTTAAGTAGCTGTAGGGTACGTTGCCAGTTTTACGGGCACCGACGGCGTAATTTTAGAACACACTTGGCGGTTCAAAAGTAGGATTTTACACAACTCTAAATTAGTGGGCTTCTTCGTACACTGTGTCCATGACATACTCGCTTCGCACTCTTTTCAACAACCTCCACTAAAGTAGATGGGCTAGCAAGGCACTTTTTCTTTTGGTACTTTCCCTAACCTCTATACATCTTGAAAGGGTACAGTACCGCCTGACATTGAAAATAGGTACGAAATACTTCATTATTTTTGTCAGAACAACACATTTTTTTGTAAAACTAACTCAATTTCAATTAATACAGCGAAGCCGGATACCAGTGTGGGAAAGAATGGCAATTTATTTATTTAATATATCACATGTGCACTCCCACAAAATAAAGCCCTACATCCAGTTTGGTGAGATCTGTGAAATGAATGAATGTATGGTCGTCTGCTAACCGCAGATAGTGAATGTGGATATATGATCATCTTTGAGTCGATCCTTTGGCCACCTTTGGTGGGACCAAAGAGATGAAATTTACCAGAGCTTTGAGCGCCTGATATGTGGCTGACCAATACGGTAAGAAGGTGCTCCCCCCACTTCGACAGAGGTGGGAGAGAACCTCAAGAACGGCCATGTTTCAGCACTCTGCCGCTGGATCTTGTGCTGTTAAGACCTGTTTTAGTTGTGCTCCGTAATGACGAAAGAGTGGAGACATGGTATGCATGTGGAATATTTAAGAGTAGTTTGAAATAATAATTTCTCTATCTCCGGAACTTTTGTGGGGAGAATTAAATGTCAGGCAGGTAATATTAATGGGATTGTAGTAATCTTCAGAAGTGACCAACGGTCACAATGAAACCACGTGTAGCAATAAGTTGAAATACTTCCGTGTGCTTAAGTTAAGCTGAATTACTAGCGTGTGTACAATAAGTTGAAATATTTAAGAAATAGCGTGTGTACCATAAGCTGAAATTTTTAAGAAATGGCGTGTGCAGGACTTGAAATTAGAGACGAGTACTTCCACGTGGTGAGTATTGTGTGAGTCTCAATCTGTGTATGAGACAAAGGATAAAGAGAAGTACTCGTCCATGGTATCAGTTGAGGACTCGCGTCTGTGATGATTAGGTTCTTAATGTTAAATTGCGTGATATGATTCCGTGTGACGCTAGATTTAAACTCTGAGAGAGAATCAAGGTGAGTCGGCCGTCTATCCAGCAACGCCACTTGGCTTGCATTGCACAGGAAGACGTGCATATATCTCCAGAGTTCATAGTAGGAAAGTAGAATTACAAAGTGGGGCAGTGTCGTGTGAAACTGGGATAAATATTAATTGAAGTGGGAAAGCTGAAAGTGATAATGTTGTGACTATTTAGTGTTTTATATTTCTTATTGCAGTGTGATGTGTGTCATGTAATTTGGGTATGTGTGGTTTGCATGGGAGAGTAGCGAGGTAGTTTCAAAAGATTAATGGGTTATGCTTGTTCCTTCTGTACCGCTCGGTCTGGAGGAAAGTTTCGTGATGATGATTGTGAGAGTCGAAGTGTGAGAAATAATAAAAGATCCACCATCCTATCCAGAAAGTGCACTGTAGCGTTAAATAATTACGAGACCATAATACAGAGATTCACTAATGTAAAGCCATGCCCACTGGGCGGAATTTCTCATGTGTTATTGTTGTAGGTTATAGAATTTGTGTGTTTAGGTTATAGAATTTATCGGAATAAATAAGATAGTGAAAAGAAAAAGATTGGTGGACTTTTCCTTCGAATTGTATGTTGTCATAATGTCCCGAATTTATAATGTGTGCGCCATTCATATTCAGTGCGGTGGCCACGTGTTGACAAAAGCCGTTAAATAAAAGACAAAAAGTAAATGTGGTATTGCCAGTGCGTAGTGTACAGTCAGAGTTCTGTAAATTACTGACAGTCAGATGCGTGTTTCCGTTGCTTATTATTCATACAGGAGGATAATTTGTAACAAAATAGTAAGATACGAGAGTTCATGTTACTCGATAAATTAAGAATGAATCCACTCGCTTGGCAGACCACTCATCTTGCAGGCCTGACTGCTTGATGCCACAGTATGAGCAAGGCATGTGGGTGCCTCTCAAACTCTGGTTTCGCTATAAGCACTACTCTCTCTCTGAGTACATTTATCCGTTTTGACAATAACGTTTGTTTACGCAACACGCACTCCTGTTCAATAAGAAATTATTTGACAATAAACAAGTGCAACTTTAAGGGTAATAACTGTGCGAAACAATACTGATTACAAAAGTTACGCTTTGAGTTGGAATCTGCAGCTAGTCAGTTACGATAGTTGCTGCTGTATGGCATCAGGATCGCACATTTCAGGTGCGTCCTACGGAGTATGACTACTGCCGGATGGTGCCAGCTCACTCAGTTCTTATATCCATCTCGGCGTTCACCTTATAACAGAGAGAATTCGCTGTTTCTTAGTCTACAAAAATGTAAATCAACCTTGTTGTATTACTGAGGTAGTGGTAACTGTGTTGCTCAACCAGCAAGTTACAGGCAGACTTACAATTCAACGTTGGCTCCAAACCACAACCCGAGATGAAAACAGTGATAACAGACATATAAAAATCCTAGGACTGACAGGGCATCAGACCAGAAGCCTTTTGTCTCGTCTGCCACATCAAAATTGGACTGCCGAGGCATATAACTTCCAGTTATTGTTGAATATTCAGTATTTCCCTTTTGTTTACCTAGCGACGTGCCTCAGAGGTTAGCACACTGGACTCAATTTTACGACAGCTCAAACCGGTATCCGGCCATCCAGAGAAATCACTCCAGGCAAAAGCCGGGGTAGTTTCTTTGAAAAGGGCACGGCCGAATTCCTTTCCCATCCTTGACACAATCAATATTGTGCTCCATCTCTAACGATGCTCCGTCTCTAATGACCTCGATGTCGACGAGACGTTAAACCCAATCTTCATTCCTCGTGTTTGCTTCTTTAAGTGAAACCTCCTTGTCCCTAATGAAATCACTACCGACTTGGGTATCACAATTCAAGAGAGTGTAAAACGTGGAAGTAATATTTTGTTAATTTGTTACGTACTGAGGCACGACGCTCACCAAAAATTATCCATTTGGCCTACGAGTATGTATATCTTAACCCTCCCGGTTAGCCGTGCGCTCCAACGCACTGCTTTCCTGGCGGAAAGAAGTGCCTGTCCCCGGCACGAATCCGCCCGGCGGATTAGTGTCGAGGTCTTGTGTGCCGGCCAGACTGTGGATGGTTTTTAAGGCGGTTTTTCATCTTACTCGGCGAATGCGAGCTGGTGCCCTTTATTCTGCCTCAGTTACACTATGTCGGCGATTGCTGCGCAAACACTTTCTCCACGTGCGCGTAAACCATAATTACTCTACCACGCAAAAATTGGGGCTACACTCGTCTGGTGTGAGACCTCCCCCCGGGGACGGGGGTGGGGCGTGGAGAGGGGGGTAGGGGGGGGTAGGGGGGGGGGTCCACTGGGGGGCCGAACCGCACGATAAACCTGGGTTCGGTGTGGGGCGGCGGTGGGGTGAATGGTTCAAATAGCTCTGAGCACTATGGGACTTAACATCTGAGGTCATCAGTCCCCTAGAACTTCGAACTACTTAAAACTAACTAACCTAAGGACAACACACACATCCATGCCCGATGCAGGATTCGAACCTGCGATCATAGCGGGTGGGGTGAGAGGACTGCTGTAGCCTGGTTGGCTCTGAGCACTATGGGACTCAACTGCTGAGGTTATTAGTCCCCTAGAACTTAGAACTAGTTAAACCTACCTAACCTAAGGACATCACAAACATCCATGCCCGAGGCAGGATTCGAACCTGCGACCGTAGCGGTCTTGCGGTTCCAGACTGCAGCGCCTTTAACCGCACGGCCACTTCGGCCGGCTGCTGTAGCCTGTTGTGGGGTTGTGTACCACTGCGGGCTGCGGCGAGGACGAAGCCTCTCCGTCGATTCTAGGTTCCCAGTTCAAGGCCGTACAATACAATACAATGTATATCTTACGAGAATAGCTGCATTTTAACTTAATTTACAAGTGATTGATTAAACAGGTCGGTTTTCCTCTTACTACCGACAATTCTTCCATCCAGTGGCTATTAATTTTTTGTAACCATGTTATGTGGAAATACTTGTCGTAATGCGATTTTACGTGGCTCGGTAACATAGTATCATAAAAAACTGAATTAAAATAGAGTAATGCCGTCTACCGGGATTTTTTTACTGAATATGATCTAAAAGTGAGGCATCTGTCACGGTCGTGACAACCTTTCGTTCTGCGGACGTGTAGCTGGTGATGACCCAGTGTACAACATGCCACGTCAGCCCGCAACAACGGCGAGCGTCCAAGTTGGCAACTCTGGCGTGTTTGTAGATGGTAAGAGGCTTTACGTGAACGAAAGCGCGTCAAGAAAAGCAGAGCGGGCCGGGCCTTGGCTACGCTGGTAATGGCGAGAGGCGATTACGGCCCTACCCTACCTTATCCACCCCCCGCACTCCACCCCACCCTGCACTGAGCTGCTGCTTCAGCCGCGCTCCCATTAGCGGTCCGGAATCACTTCCCACAGCGGTTTCCGCAGCTCCTCACCAGCCACGAGGCGCCGTAAGCAAGCAGGCAGTCGGCGACGCGGCTGTAATGGCTCTCTGCATGTAGAACATAGGCATACACAAGCTGTCACAGGTATAAATGTAGAGATTTCTCTGGGCGACTGAGGATAGTGTACCGAACAACGTTACGTGCGTATTTACTTGTAAGAAAATGCTTATTTTCTCGCGGGCGGCAGGTCCTGTGTTGAAGTATGTACGCATGGTCGCAAGACGGAGAGTCTATACTGACAGGCATAGTCTACCTAGCGCTGCCGTTACGGCCATGCAGAAAACATCAGCCATTAAACTATGTAACGTGTTTGCGGGAAGACTGTTTGACAGAGAGAACGAACATCCAACACACTAACGTGTGTACATATTAAGGTACCACACGTAAAATACATTGCAAAACATTACGCGTTAAACCCCGTATACTCATTGCAGAAGACTTGCAGAATTGATTGCTTACCTGTACCCCTACGGGTTTTAGATGCTGTACCTTACAATTCATTGGGATTTCAATGTTTGCAAGTGACTATACCAGCAAAGAAAACATGAAACAAATACTTCTAACTTTGATTTTATTGCGCCTCTTTGCACACATTTTTTCACTGCCAGCACGATTTACTCACTTTTCCGTGTCGCCACATTTGGCACACTTCTTTCGGAACTGTTGCAGCACTTTTTCCTCGTCTTCAAATTTAACTCTTTCATAACAGAACCCATTGACGCTATTTCTGAGGCAAACTACTGAATGTTCAGATCTTTACCCGAAATAGTTTCTTGTGAGATAAATGTATCAGTACATTCAAGACTTTGTTAACCATTTTGAATTTTCAAATATAGTACCAGAGGGAATTATGTTCCACTAGAGATCGAGTAGGCTGTTACGGGGACGAAATATTTTGAAAAGGTTTCAGGTCAGAATTAATTATTTTTAAAAAGTTAAATTGTGTGTGAAATCTTGTGGGACTTAACTGCTAAGGTCGTCAGTCCCTAAGCTTACACACTACTTAACCTAAATTATCCTAAGGACAAACACACACACCTATGCCCGAGGGAGGACTCGAACTATTTTTAATCACTGCTGATGAATCACATATATCTATGGTATTTCGTTGTGAGACTGTCTTCTTGCATTTACGGTTTATTTGGTAAAACTTCGTGAAGTAAATACTTATCAGGCTGAATTCCAGTTGAATACCTTTGTTGTCGATTACATAATCAAAGTGACACAGTGCCTGCAGGCTCTCTGAATAACATCTAGTGCTGTTGGAGTTCCGGCTGACTTTTCACATAGTTCCCACAACTTCAGTGCTTAGAAACAGTAAGGCTCAACGCTATCTCTTCGGTCTCCTCTTCTGACTCATGTTCATTCTCAGAATAGTAGAAAATATATTCTGGAATTTTTTCATTTAAATGGACGATTTACATCCGTTCCAAAAATTTGATGGTTACATGTCAGACGCTGATCCAACGAAAGTAGAAAAGGCAGCGCCATTACTTCTAAACCTTTTGACACTAGTCGAGTAGTGAAGAAAGATTTGTCTTTTGGCAATTGCAATACATTATTGTTACATAATTATTAATCATGAATGATGATACAAAACAAACGAAACACTTATGAAAACAGTTAGCAAAATGCGAAATCTTCATTACATGAGTTCTGAAAATGGTCGCCGTGCTAATTGTTTGCATTGTACAAATAAGATTAGTTAGTAAAAAGCGAAATCTTCAGTAGATGAGTTCTGAAAATGGTCGTCGTCGTAACTGTTTGCATGGACCTATCTCGTGAAAGCTTCAGGAGCAGAGGCAGTTCCAGGTTTAGTATGCCACAAACAGTGCAGAGTGTAGCTTGTGTTACTTGTGGTACTCTTTTGCTTGTTCAATTTTTCTTGTCTGCAGAGAATATGCAGAAACCAAAACGGAGCACTGATTTTATGACACTATTAAGCACTTTAGCTGACATGAAACCCAAAACGAGACATCTGTTGTAAGGAGAAGCATATTTAATCTCCCATCGCAATTGAGGAAAAGCATCAAAGAGATTGTTTTCATCACCATGTGGAAAGCGCACGTCGTGCTAAGAATAGGTTGACAGTAGGTAAATGTAGCAATTCACTCGTAAGGCACTTGCACCTTCAAGTTCTAAAAGTGGAAATGAATTTTTTACGACTTCGTGTCAGCATCTCTAGCATGTAGTGTTTCCCTTTCTACGATCAACAATCCCATTATGGAATCGTATCCTGATAAGTATACCGCAAAGTTTGTTATATAGGAGAATACTTTAAGAATATTGTCCTTTCGTCATCCATATGAAGAAAAGTGTCGCAAAAGAGTATATTTTCATTATACAGTGTGTTTTAATACAGTTAAAATGACTGACAGGCAGAATACATATGTATTCCAATTTTAAGGTGGTTCTGCTGAATGGAGAGCAAGTAAAATCTTACTCTCTTGAGAAAATAGACAATGCTAAGCTGATGCTAAATTTCAACAATACGTTAGTGTTATGGCCTGATGTAGAAGTCTATGATCACTTAATAATTGAAGATCAGGTACGTTAGACGTTACTTGAATTTTCCAATCTCATGTCTACGTTATGTAACTTATAAAACGTGGCCTGAAATGTACACACTGTTAATAGAGTTTGTGAAGAATTAAAATAGGGCTACTCATACTTGAACGACTCTGTGTAGTACATTAACAAAATACTGAAAAATTCCAGTGCCAGAATACGAAACTACAGATGACTGACCGGACCTTCATTATGGCCTTCCCTTTTCATCACTACATGGTGTACTTAGTGCAAAGTTGCATTGTTTATTAGTAATAATTTTGAAGTTGTATGCATAATTGTCAACTGTTGGTCTATTAATCGTCAGTTAATTCATCACTTCCTTTCAAACGAAACATTTAGTCAATAGGCACACATCCTTTTCCTCATGTTTCAACATTGATTACGGCACAAGTCGGACTAAGGTAGTCTTACAAAGAGGAGAAGGAAATTTTTTATTGTTGTTAGTCTGTGTACTCAGTTTTGTTGTAAGCTGTGCAGTTTATGATAAGTAAAATACCTGTTAAGTGATGGGTGCGATACTCTCGGCCCGCGTGGCCTTTGTATGAGGGCAATGTTAGTCATCGCCGAGCAACACATCTTTTATTCGTCACTGAGCTTTAGAAATGTTGAAGAAATGGACCATATACTTTCTCTGTCTACTGAATGGGTGAGTCTTGCCCTTCTTTTGTTACTGTTTCCATATACTTTGTAGAAAAGGGGGTTTTTGCTTTCTCTTTGATGTTAATAGTCTTCAGCAGCTAACAACATCTAAAGGACATCACACAATTTGGAAAACTACTGTAAGACTCCATTCCGTATTTGATACCATTATGAAAGCAACTGACGAATACAACACAAGTGAACGTCACCAAATTAGATTCAGACATAAAACTTAATGCGTTATTCCAACAGTAAAACGAAAGTGAGTCTGTTCTAGAGTATACGTTGAATTGCAGTTTTCGGTCAAAACCCTAAATGTGTTAATACAATTCATAATGACTGCAGATATAAAGATGACATACTTACTTCATTTGAAGGAACGGAAAGGGAAATAACTTCTACACACAGTTAATTACCTGAAGCAAAAAAATTACATCTGCAGTCGAGCTCAAAAAGGAAAATAGACTTTCTACATACATCTTTCTACATACATCTTCCGGACAAAGACCACTGCAAACTGCATAATTCACAACAGCTCTTAACATCCTAAAGCACATAAAGAAGTACATTCTCAGACCTGAGTAGACATAGTAGTGAATTTCTTGGAATAAGACAGTGTCGATTGCAAAATCGTTTTTATTTGCAGGAAATGACACGTTTCATGTTTTTGGGGCATCGTGATATTGGCCTAGGGGTGAATGTGAACTAACGAAAAAATTGATGTGGAAAGCCAACATTCGTCCGTTAATGCCCATCTATGGCATTAAGATAAAAATTTTATGAGACCATAGTCCTACCATTATAGGTTGAATAAAAGCACTGCGGTACCTGGAACGCCAAGAATAACTGCAGCGTCTGCTGGAGAGGAAAACTATGACAAACCAAGAAAAATTTAGGAAATCTCACTTAGCACGGATCAAACAGCGTTCCGGCGCGCACACCATGGACCGTTGCGCCCAGCTGACAGCAGATAACGCTGTCGAGGACAGGATACTTCAGCCATCCAAGTCGCCCCAGCATTAAAGGCAGGTGGCGTTGGCTTACCAACGTGCTTACAAAAAGCGATTGCGTAACTAAATTACATATGCACAAGACAAATTTGGTAAAACAGTGAATTGTTAAAAATGGAAGTTAGGTGCAAGAATATTAATAAAATAGGACAAAAGAACAAAGTTAGTACGGATAGAAAGATACCTATAAACTGTAAACTTTTCTAGAAGCCCTCAATCAGTAAAACTTAAAATGACGCTAAAACATTAGTCAGACCTATAAAACAAGTTACATGGTACGGAATAAAAGAAAATTTCCGATATTTTTGTTAACCGTGCACAAGGTGAGTATCTTACGAACGATACAGTTAGATCCAAACAGATCCTTTTTTGTAGGCGTTACGTCAATGACATTTTTATCATCATTGACTAAGTCCCGTGCCTAGTTGAAGATCGTTACTCGCTACACCCTCAGATGGCCTTCACTCACGGGATAATGAATGACAACAAGATTCTCAATTACTTATACCTACAGTTACAACTAAAGGAAGATAGTGCCAAATTTGACGTCTTTCGTAAACTAACAACAAGTGATTCCATTATTTATTCCCCTTCTTGTGACACACATCGTCAAAAGACGAGTTCCTTCAAATTAATGATTCGCCGCATCACAGAATTTCCCCTGTCAGTCTTCCACCGAAAAAGAATTAGCTTACCTTAGGTATATTGCTATCAGCAACGAATACAACTCTAAAACTATAGATGATCTGTATCAACAAGAATACCAATTCTGATGAATCTAAACTTCCGTTAGGTCCCTTACTTAAGAATACTTGATTTGTTAAACTACCGTTTGTGGGCACCTTATCGTATGGCGCTGAAAATCTATTTACAATACACTGTGTGGACGTCGCTTTTTCTTCGGTATATCCATAATGAAATATCTACTAAAGACAAACACGCTGAATCCGGAGTTTAAGGATTAGAGTGCATCGAAATATGATGGCCACACTGGTACGATATTTCGAACCAGATATAGTGAACATTTGCTTAACAAGTATGGACAAATCACACAGATTTCGGCCTTTGCAGAGCACCCAAAATGTAGTGAGCACCGCTCCCCGACGTTGAGCAATTAACATGTACTCCATACTGCCAGCAAAGGGAAAACGCTAAATCTTTTTGAGGAAACTGAATTCCTGAAACACTCCAGCACAGGGAACTGTATTTTACTGAACGATCAGTTGGTTAGCGGAAATCAATCCTATTATGATATTATGGTACCCACTATTCCAACCCATCAATACTTTTTATTGCGAATGTAACGCTACGTTGTCATTTTTCATTTATTTTAAAATTCCTATTCTTTTAACTGGTTTTATCAGTATGGGTAATGTCTTAGCGTCATTTTAAGTTTTACTGTTTAACAGAAGTTTAAAAAATTGTGCACTTTATAGATATCTGTTTTATTAACATTTTTGCACTAAATTCCAGTTTAATAATTCACTGCTTTGTGTAATTTGTCTTCCGGATATGCAATTCAGGTGTGCAATCGCTTTCTGTAAGCACGTTGGTTAGCCAACGTGATCTACCATTAATATCTGCTACTACGATCGTATAATCTGACCTCTACGGCTCTGTGTTTCTGTGGCCGGCTTTGAGGACTGACGTATCCTATTCTCGATCACATTGTCTGCTATTTGTCAACTGTACGCAACACCGGAACGTGATTGGCTCTGTGTTACGTAAGATTTCTTAAATTTTTCTTGGTTCGTCATAGTTTTCCTATCCCGCAGACACTGCAGTTATATTTGGCATTGTATTCCCTGTTCCAGGTTCCATAATGCTTCTATTCAGCCCATGACGATAGGATGATGGTTCCTTATAAAATTTTATCTTAATGCCATATGTGGGCATTAATGGACTAATGTGGGTTTTCCACATTAACTTTTACCTAAGTTCACAGTTATGGTTAATTGTAGAGACGGCGGCACATCCAGGAAGTTACCCTGCTTTGTTTTTTCATATTAACTCCATTTCTCCATTTTAATCATCTTATGCCTCACTATTGTCATTTCTCACCCCCAAGTCAATCTGATTATGCCCCTAAAGGATGAAACGTGTCATGTCCTATAAACAAAAAAGATTTTGCAACCGAGACGGTCTTATTTCATAACCGGTTGCTGTATCAAGCACCCAGTATGTAGTGTAACCAGTATTACATACTAATGAAATGTTCGCTAAAGAAATCATAACGTCTGAACTAAAAGCATAAAAGCAAAATTACGCAAAGCGATTGATGTAATTCCACCTTAGTCAACAAATTTTACTCTATAAAGCTACACCCAGAGAAATGAAAATAAAAGCATTATCAAAGCATAGACACACATCAAATTGTTCTTAGGATAGACTGGAAGAAATTTCAAAACAAGATTCGGACAGTATTTCAATCTTGTTGGTACAAACCCATCTTTATCTGTTCCACAATAAAATAATCGAGCTTTAGAATCTCTGACAAAGCACAATGCTTGTCACTCCTATGTATCACTAAAATGACAGCGCCATAGCTTCCCCAGTGAACAAACTGTGTAGGTAGCCTCTTTATATGTCTGTATATTGGTAGCGCTATAGACTGCATTAATGTCACTGACAATGTTGTGCGCCCTCTGTAAGAGACTCTGGCTGGACGGACTCGCAGTTAGAAGTTAATAGTTAGCAGTGATAGAGGTGAGCAGTGTTAGAGCGAGCGGATCATTTGTAAGTGTGTCCATCATGGAGATTTAATGTTGGTTGGACATGAATTGTAAACTGATGATCGATGTATTTACTAATGTTTGAGAAATGGAATTAATGACGATTACATAGATTTTGGATCTGGATGTCACATGATTAAGGTAAAATCGGGGAAATACATTGTTTGCTCTGCAACAAAATCTTTCGCTAACCACATGCCTATTAGTAGCTAGAGCCTACAGAAGTTTAAATCTTTTCATTTAGCTGGCTGTACCTGTGAGGTAAGTGACTTATGAAATTGTTCCATAAAAACACGGGAGAACTGCCGGATATCAGTAACTTCCTGTCACGATATTTCGGCGCATTATGAAATGTATGGGATATTGTTAGGATTTCTTCTAGTTCAGGGCCATTCTTTTGTGTTCATTGTTTGCTGTCATATGGCGTTCCGTTTGTATGCTGTGAGCAATGCATGTATAGGAGAAGTCTGAGTGGTATTTGTCAGGGAAAATTCTGTAGATCAGTGTTGAAATGATAGAAGCAAGTAAAGAGACAGTAGGTTCAGTACGTCCAGTTGCACTCAGCAGTTTAAGAACATTTAGTAAGCATTCAGCAGTTTCAGAACTAAACGTAAAAGTTTCAACTGCTCCTGCGTCGATTCAGCAAAACGTCACCTCGATATCCAGGCACAAGAGCACATATCTAGTACGCAAGAACATGTATTCAGTACGGTACGCTGACAATTTTGAAGACACCAGCCAGCGTCTATGAAAGTGAAGTAATTGCGACTTACAGATCGAAAATGGCTTCTGAAGGAGATGACAACAGAAAAAAAACAAGCCTGATGGAGTCGTTATTGCCCGACGGTGATTTCTGGGCACTCCCATCTGCTGTGACTTATAGGAAAAGTGTGCTGCAAATGGAAAAACACTAGCGAGCCTGTCACAATTCTATTTTTCAGTCATTTGTCTTCTAACTGCTTTGATGCATCCAACCACAAATTCCACTCCTGAGACAACCATCTTATCTCGGAGTAGCATTTGCAAGCTACACCCTCTATTATTTGCTGGATGTAATCCAGTCACTGACTACCACTACGGTTTTACCCTCTACAACTCCCTGTAACACCATGGAATTTAATACCTGATGTCTCAGCACATGTCTATCATCCTGTCACTTCTTCTTGTCAGATTTTACAAATTATTTCTTTTCATCCGTTTCTGCAGAGTACCTGCTTACTCCTCACCTTGTACATCATCCTTATTTTCACCATTCTTCTGTAGCACTCCATCTCAAATGCTTCAGATCTCTTCTGACTTTCACACAGTCCATTTTTCACTACCATACAATGCTGTCCTCCAAACGTACTTTTACAGAAATTTCTTACTCACATTAAGAGCTATATTTGATTCCATTGAACGTTTATTGGCCAGAAATGTCTGCTTTGCCAGTGCTAGTCTAGTTTTTATGTCCCCCTGCTCCATCCATCATGGGCTATCTTGGTGAACAGGTAGCAGAGTTCCCTAACTTCGTTTACTTCGTGATTACCAATCCTTATGTTATGTTTCTCGCTTTTATCAGTTCTGCTACTACTCAATACTTTCGTCTTTCTTCGATTTACTCTCAAATCATATTATGTACTAATTAGACTGTTCAGTCTGTTCGATGGATCCTGTGACTCTTCTTCACTTTCATCGAGAATAGCAACGTTACGAGTGAATCGTGTCAGTAATATCTGTTTCATTCGATCACTTTGTTCTTGGTCCTTCAGTCTTATAGTTCCCTCTTGGTTGTTGTATATATGTATATTATCTGTCATTCCCTACAGCGAATCCCTATTTTTCTCAGAATTTTGAACACCTTGCACAATTTTCCTTGTCAAACACTTTTACCAGGTCGACAAATCCTATCTTTATAATTGTGTGTGTGATGTTTCTCCGAAATTATGATGGCATATCGCCCTCTCACACATTCTACACACCAACAAGAATACTTGTTTCGTTGCCAATTCCCCAAATGATTTTAGAAACTCTGATGGAATGCTATCTATCCCTTTTGCCTTATTTGATATTAAGTCTTCCGAAGCTCTTTTAAATTCTGATTTTAATAGTGGTGTAACCTCCCAGCAGAAATATTTAAATGGAAATGGAGCCAAGTGTAACCTACCCAAAGAATAATAATTAAATAAATTTTAAATACTATGACCTCTGAACATAATTGGCTCCCATTTATTGTCTATGTGCAGAAATGCATTCACATTTAATGTTACCACAAAATTCTATTCTCATTTAAAGTCAAGTTCGAAACAGAAAAATTCCTAAACACCAAAATAATAAAAAAGTTTTGTAACCTGATAAATTTTATGAGGACAGCAGCGCTGACCTTCGGACCTGTATTCTGAATAAAAAAAAAAGCAAAAATTCTTACCTCAATAAAACTGCAATTATATCTGCTCTTAATTAGTCATTTTTCGACACAGCTTCGTGCAATGCTGGCGTATAATTTTTTTTGATTCTTGGATGCAATGATAATGCATTGGAAATTCTTTAAATTGAAATGAATGCTTTTCTTTAAAGGAGTTGCTTTATATTATAAAAATTATTATTGGGGCATTTTTTGAACAAATTAAATTACAATTAACATACATTATTAAATATGCGCAAGGCTGCTTCTTTACCTTCTACAACAATACTCATCCTCCAGAGCCCTGACCAGAGTCGCGAGCAGAGCACACAGCTGACGCATGCCGACTCCCGCCGACTCACGCAGACTACACCGGACTACTACCGTCGACTCGCGCAGACAAGCGCAGACTAGCGACAGGCAACAACTAACGACATACTACTCTCTGGTCAGAGATTATGTCATGCTTCGCCCATCGCCGGCAAAGCATACGTCTTAATCTGGGAATCACAAAATGTATACCTAATGAGTACAAATGGCATAAAGTGCACACGCACTGTAAAACTCTCTAGCATTTTTACAACAAATAAACATATCAAGAAGTGAAATAAAGTGCACACGCACTGTAGAAGTCTTTAGCATTTTTACGTATCATATAGTACAATAAGGTGCACACGCACTGTAGAAGTCTTTAGCATTCTTACATAACATATCATGGAATGAAATAAAGTGCACACGCACTGCATAAGTCTTTATCATTTTACAAGAATTTAAACGCATTGTATAAGTGTTTACCATTTTACAAGAACCAGGAAAGGAATGGCAAGGATTGCGTCATGGTTGTAGCACTTTAGGTTGCACGCAGTTGCACTGAAAGTCCATATCTTTCTATAGAAGCACAACACCAAGTGAGACAATCTGAAGTTCTTTTCCTTGAAGTATTAATCAGTGTAGCCAAGACACTGAAATGTCTAATAATATTCCATGCTATCATTTTGGTAGTACACTAGGTACACCAAACAGTGGGACCATAATAACATCTCCATCGCTCAAGGTGGTGGACAGCATGTCGTGTCAACACCATGTTCTTGTAAAGTACACCAACGTAGAATTAGTGCAAAAACCAAATATAGTGCTCCATGATCATGGGGATAGACAGGACAAACGGATATTGCAGTAATTTCTGGTAATTAGGTCAGAAGGTGAAGGACATTAAGTCACATAGTAGTCTTCATTGAGAATTACACTAGTCTAACAACTGATTTGAGTAATTGGTGGCACTCATCGCCCAGTTATTGAACATTTCTGTACCATGTATGTAGTATTACAGAAAAATGTTCTTAAATTATCTGAATATAGTAATTATTGGCACTCATTGCCCAGATAAAAAGCATTGTTTTATGCATTTTTCAGAAGTTATCATTCAAAATGAGTTAATTATTGGCATAGCATTTATACATAAATAATCTATTTATAGTAATCATTGGTATCATAGGTCATCTTATTACAGTAATCAGTGGCATTCATTGGCCAGCTACAAAGCATTTTTTTAAGCATTATTCAGAAGTGATCATTCAAAACAAGAGTTAATTATTGGCATAGCATTTATACATAATTAATCTAATTATAGTAATCATTGGCATCACAGGTCATCTTATTACAGTAATCAGTGGCATTCATTGGCAGTTACAAAGCATTTTTTTATGCATTATTCAGAAGTGATCATTCAAAACAAGAGTTAATTATTGGCATAGCATTTATACATAATTCATGTAATTATAGTAATCATTGGCATCATATGTCATCTTATTACAGTAATTAGTCGCATTCATTGGCCAGCTACTAAGCGTTTTTTTTTTTTTTTTTTGTGCTAGCAATTCATTGCGTTGGGATCGATAATTAATTACTGGGGAATAACAATATTTGCATTTGAGTTATTGCTGCAAATGAAGATGTGTAACGTCATTCGTCATGAGTCAGTTGTAGCAAGGTTATGAAACAAGTAGAGTATATGTGATCACATTCATAAATGACATAGGTTAAATGAACAACTAACTATAGCACATTAATTTCATGAATAATTTCTCCTGCAAAATATACAAAATGGATTATTAAACTGAAAGAAGAAACGCATAATATGCTGAAAAGTAGTGAACTTCGAATTAACAGGTAGTGAAATGTGTATAAAAAATAATATATGTTCTCCAGCTGTCCTTTCCAAAACCTTCAGTCATCATACCATGCGATATAAGACATACTGTCAAAACGAACTGCAACAAATACTTCAATAATTACATAGCATCTCTTAACTAACAGTAAATATATAAACTTCATCATTATTTTCATCTCCAAAGAAAAAACTTCATTATCCATATTATCATAATTCCATTATTATCATCACCTGTAAAGAAAAATTTCATTATCCATAGTAGCATATGCTTAAACTTCACCATTATTTTCATCTGCAAAGAAAAAACTTCATTATCCATATTATCATAACTCCATAATTATCATCACCTGTAAAGAAAAATTTCATTATCCATAGTAGCATATTCTTAAACTTAGTTATTCATCACCATTCATTATCATCTGCAAAAAAGTCACTTCATCATTCATTATACAACTATTCCTTATTTCTAGCATATTTCATCACTAAAACTAAGATGTGTAGTTCTGTCTAACAGCCTGCATCAATCGCCTCGTATTCTGAAAGAAAAATTAGTTAAGACTGCTATCATACGATGTGTATAGTATATTCTTGTTAATGCTTGTTAATTCTGATCCATTTACTCTTCGTCACGAGGTATTGCATCCTCTTTCGTTCATTCCGAAGGTGAAATTCCCATTTCTGTTTAATTTATTTCGTTTACACGTTATTTCTTTCTGGAAATGTTGAACAAAGATTAATTTATTGCATTTAATTCATATATCCATTAAATAAAAACTGGTTTATAGTAACATAATTGAGCATACAGCATAGCATGACAGAAAACGTAATACGTCAAAAACATCGACAGTGTTCAGAAGCAAAAATGTACACAGTGTATCCCAATGTAGCAACCAAAAAAAAAAAAAATGTAAAATAGTCACGATGTTGAGATATCATAAGGCAAAAATGTCAAAGTCAACTGGTGTTTGTTATATCTTAAATATTTCATAGTGCATACAAACAAAACAGTAAAACAATCATACATACATGAAAAATGGAAAAATTATGCACGGTCTGACGTGTAACGACAAGAAGAGCGACCTGCTAACCTTACCTTGGCGGGCACTTGCCAAGAAAAAATACGACAATTATCAGAAAGTAGTCACATGAACATAATTGCATAAGTGGTCATAAAATGTGTAAGTACATCTGGAAAAATATGCACGGTCTGGTGTGTAACTTCAAGAGAAGCGACCTGCTAACCTTACCTTGCCAGGCACTTGCCAAGAAAAAATACGATAATCATCAGTAAGTGTTCATGTGGATATAATTGCATAAGTGGTCATAAAAAATTAGGAAATGGCATTACAGTGTGATAAATCATAAGGTATCTTGATTCAATAAAAGGTTTGATGTTCGACATATGGTGGTTCCCTTTGGTTTTTCTGGTTCTCAAAGTTTCGACGTGTACTACATTGGGGTGAGGAATGCTGCGAATCCGATATGGACCTGCGTATAGAAGTTCAAATTTACTACACCTACCTTTTCCTCTATTGGATAAATAGTGTGTACGTACTAATATCTTCTGTCCAATGTGAAATTCACGGCGTGTACAAACCTGTTTTTGCTGTCTTCTCCGGCGCTCTGCGGCACGTTTGATGTTGTTCAGCGCAATGTCAATTATTTCATGGTGTCGTAGTCGACGAGATGTAGGAAATGTTACTAATTCTTTAATTTTGTTAGGTGGTTCAACATTTTTCAGTATAACAGACGGAGATAGCATAGTAGATTCATTTGGTATGGAATTAATTACATCTTGGAATGAGAGTATGTATGTGTCCCAATCAATATGTTTTTTATGGCAGTATATTCCACACAGTTTACCAATTTCTTTCATTAATCGTTCACAATGGTTCGAAGAAGCATGGTACCTGGATATATAGATCAGAAAAAATGTTTCTAGCTCGTAACAGACGTGTCCATATAGCAGACCGAAACTGTGATCCATTGTCGGAAATTACTTTCAACACATGCCCTACATGAAATAGAAAATTTTTTACAAATGCTTTCGAAACAGTTTTAGCAGTAGCTTTGCGTAACGGAGTGAAGGTAACAAATTTTGAAGTGAGTTCAACAGCGACAAAGATGTAGCTAAACCTCTATTAGTTCTGGGAATCGGACCAAAAATGTCTACAGCGGCCATATGTCTCAATTTAACAGGTACAATGGGATGTAATGGAGGAATATGTGAAATCGTGTCTGATTTAGCTTTATGGCAGATTTTACATGACGCTAAAACTCGTCGTATATGTTTCTCCATGTTGGTAAAATAACAGTTCTGTCTCAGTATAAGAAAACATTTTCTGGTTCCGTAATGTGCGTAACTTAAATGAGTATACCAGATTAATTTGTTAACAAGTTCGTCAGGAATGCATAATTACCAATTGTTGCTGTCAGGATGAGAGCGGCGAAATAGAATGTCATTGCGTACAGTGTAATGGTTTCTAATGGTAACATTATTCCTATCTTGCCAAAGGTGTTTAATTTCTTTCCATACGTTGTCTTTACTCTGCTCTTGTGCTATGTCTTGTAATGAGGACGAAATGAAATTTTCAAATGCAACTTGTTGAATGTACATGACGCTGAAATTTGCTTGCCAGAAGTTGGTTGCGATGTCTTGCTGATTGTTGCTGAGAGAACGGGATAGTGCGTCTGCTACAATATTTTGTGTACCGGGAATGTGAACAATTGTAAAATTAAATTCCTGTAAATAAAGTTTCCATCTGCTTCATCTGTCGTGTGTAAATTTAGCGGAAAGTAAAAACTGTATCGCTCTATGGTCTGTATAAACGGTAGTGTGTCTTCCATAAAGAAAATGCCTAAATCTGGTAAAAGCCCATACAACACATAATGTTTCAAGTTCCGTAACAGAATAATTTCGTTCAGCAGGTGACAGAATGCGACTTGCAAAAGCGATGTTTTTAATTACTGTACAACCATCTTCTTCAATTTCCTGAAAATTATGTACGCCTAAAGCGGTGTTAGAACTGTCAGTGGCAATAGAAAAATTTCTGGTAAGATCTGGGTGCGATAAAAGTGGTGCATTCAACAAAGCATGTTTCAAATAACATTATCGTGAACAAGATTCTGCGTGTCAAACGTATTGCTTGCGTTACTGGAATATGCAACCTGTACTGTATCTAGTCAAATTCTATCTGACGTGTTATTATTTTCAGGAGGATGCTGTGGCATTTCCTCTATTTGTACTGTTCTATTATTTCTTCCTGACGTATTACGTTCGGGATGATATCTACTGTCTGGTTCATTCATGATAATATGTTGTTGCTGATGTTCTTGCTGCTGATAAGATCGACTGTTATTAAATGTACGCTGAAAATTGTGCTCATTATTTTTACGTCTGTCATGATAGTCATTTCTATACGGCGCATTGCGATAGGAATTGAAATAGTGTGTTTTCTGTACGTACTGATGCGCTTGTTGGTGTGCGTTACTATTAGTTGAGGACGACGCTATACGCGTACGCGGCGAAACATTAAAGCTTGGTTGACCTTGTGCATTACATTGTTGGTTACGTATGCTAGCCGGTTGGTTTTGTTGCTGTTGTGGTGAAAAACGTCTGTTGTTACCAAAATGTGTTTGCGACTGCTGAAAATTTTGCACATACTGATGATTAAATTTTTGTCTGTTATTAAAGTTCTCATGGTTGTCATTTCTGGAGCGTCTAATGATAAATTCTCACTTTCGGTAAAATTTGTCATATCGGGTTTTCTTTACTCATTTCTTAATCCTAGATAGAGCGATAGTTAAAGAGCCGTTTTGATAGATATAAAGGATAGTAGAAGAGAAGGCAGCAGTGCAGAAAACTAAAGATAAAACAGCACTACTACTGCTCGGGGCCCTGTGCACGCTACGGCACATATTCATTATAGCGTAATGAATCCCCTGAGGTCAATTACGCGCTGCAAATAAATTTTAGCTTTTGCGTTACAGGCAATGGCGGTAAAAATTCAGAAGCAAATTACTGTATCCATGCTAATTCTATTTCCTGCATTACAGGCAATGCTGATGAAAGTACAAAAATAAATTGTCGTATACGGTTCAAAGCGTGTACCTGTGCTCTGTCATTTTCAAATACTTTAGATTTTCTTACGGATAAAAATTGCTTGTAATCGTTATCGTCTCTGAATGAGTGAACAGGTTCACGATTGCATAAGAATCTATTTGTCTGTATCTTTTCGGATTTTAACTCCTGTAGTCTCTGCAAATTACTTAAGTTATACTGGCTGTACGAGTGTGAGAAATGTTCGGAATGTGGCGTATACTGTGCCGTGTTATTGAGTGAAACATTTTTCATTTCTGTTACTTTAATACGTTCCTCAAATTGGTTGTTCTGTTGTTCACATTTCTTGTCGACTTCCGTATCCTGAGTGTGTGAAAGTTCTGGTGACTTTAAATCAAACTCGTCGTGTAACTGTGTCGCATTTTCAGAACATTGTTCAGTGACTGCATCTGCATTACTTAATTCACGTGCAACAGATCTAATTTCTTCACTATTGTTACTCGCACAAACCTTAATTTCGTCACGTAATTGTTCTTTAGTATCATCACGTTGCACGGTAACGGCTGTAATCTGTTCACTAAGTTGTTTATTCTGTTCATTAAGGTTGTCGTGTTTCTCATTTGACTGTTTGAAACGTTCATTAATTAGTTTGATCGACCTGTCATATTTTTCATTGAGTTGTTTGTACGATTCATTAAGTTGTTTGATCTGTTCACTAAGTTGTTTGTGATTGTTCTCTTGTCTTTCATTCTGTTGTTTGTAATTGTTGTCTTGTTCTTTTTTAAACTGTAGCAATACTGCCATAATTTGATCCAAGCCAATATTAGCGACTCTATTTTCTATGCTGTTTGTTGGCATATTTGTATTTATCACGTTTTGTGTGACCATTTGGTCATTCTGTGATTCTCGAAAAGGTTTCCCAATTGGATGTGCACTGTTATTCACTACACCGGAATTAAATAAAATTGTCGTATTTTGAGTACTCTGTTCATTTTCGTTACAAAAATTTGTCTGTTCATTACGTAAATTTTGCAAACCGGGTGTGTCGACCTGGGCAGTGTTCATTGTAACAGAACGTCCCGCGTCATCAATTGTCGTCAAATTAACAGAGAAAACAGTTGAATTTATTTGTTCATCATTAAGATCAAAATCGTTACTAGCGGTCGGTACGCACTGATTGTCTGTAAATGGAGGATTGTCATCATTACACTGAGTGTCGTAAATACTATCGGTCAAATTATTAGAATCGGCTATTTCACTCATTACACATCGCGATGTACTATTAACAGTTTTTTGCGGCATTTTTCACAAATGAAATAAAGACAATGCGAAATGCAACAAACAATTACAACAAAGAGCAACAAATTGCCGATGATCTGTGAAACAAAGAATGACAAATTAGTTGCGCCAGATGCAAACTACTTCTATTCTCATTTAATGTCAAGTTCGAAGCAGAAAAATTCCTAAACACCAAAACAATAAAAAAGTTTTGTAACCTGATAAATTTTATGAGGACAGCAGCGCTGACCTTCGGACCTGTATTCTGAATTTAAAAAAAGCAAAAATTCTTACCTCAATAAAACTGCAATTATATCTGCTCTTAATTAGTCATTTTTCGACACAGCTTCGTGCAATGCTGGCGTATATATATATATATATATATATTTTTTTTTTTTGTTCTTGGATGCAATGATAATGCATTGGAAATTCTTTAAATTGAAATGGAATGCTTTTCTTTAAAGGAGTTGCTTTATATTATAAAAATTATTATTGGGGTATTTTTTGAACAAATTAAATTACAATTAACATACATTATTAAATATGCGCAAGGCTGCTTCTTTACCTTCTACAACAATACTCATCCTCCAGAGTCCTGACCAGAGTCGCGAGCAGAGCACACAGCCGACGCATGCCGACTCCCGCCGACTCACGCAGACTACACCAGACTACTACCGTCGACTCGCGCAGACAAGCGCAGACTAGCGACAAGCAACAACTAACGACATACTACTCTCTGGTCAGAGATTCTGTCATGCCTCGCCCATCGCCGGCAAAGCGTACGTCTTACAGTGGATTCCATATGTCTTCCCTATCGACTCCTATTTCTATTTCTATCAACTCAGCAGACAAATTCTCTCTATCATAGATGAATTCAGTGATCCTTTCCACGCATCTGCTCTCTTTTATGCATTTAACAGTGAAATTCCCGTTCCGCCCTTAATGTTATCGCCTTTGTTCTTAATTTCACAGAATGTTGTTTAGTCTTTTCCGTGTGTCGAGTGAGTCCTTCTGACAACCAAGTCTATTTCGATTTCTTCACATCTTCCATGCAAATATTCTGCCTTAGGTTACCTGCACTTCCTATTTGTTTCATTTGTATGTGGTCTGCATTCTTCTGTTCCTGATTTTCCCTAAACATTTTAGTCCTAGCTTCTTTAGTCGATCAGTTTAAGTACTTCTTCTGTTACCAATGATTTCTTCGCCGTTATCTTCCTTGTACCGAAGTTTTTCTTCCCAGCTTTGCGGTTGTCCTTTTTACAGACGTCACTTTCTTTAAAAAGAGATCTGCCTACTAAGCTATTACCACAGTTTCTACAGCCTCAGAGAACTTCTAGTGTATTTCTTCATTTCTTAGTACTTCCATGTTCCATTTCTCTACAGATTGCTCCCTCCTGGCTAAACTCTTGAACTTCAGCCTATTCGTCACCTTACTAAATCACCCCCACAGTCATCTGCCCAGATATCCTTGTGTTCTTTCTGTTTCACTTTACTGATCCCTACTATATCCAGACTCAGTCTTAGAATTTCCCTTTTCAGATATTCTAGCTTCCCTGCCATGTTCAAACTTCTCACATTCCAAGCCCTGACTCGCAGAACGTTATGCTTTCATTGGCTGCGCAATCTTTTTCTTATTGTCACGTTCTCTTTGGCAGTCCCTTCCAAGTGATCCAAATGGGGACCAGTCTGGAATATTTTGCCAATGGAGAGATCGTGATGACACTTTTTCAGTTACACCTACATCTACGTCAACATGATTACTCTGCTATTCACAATAAAGTGCCTGGCAGAGGGTTCAATGAACCACCTTCAAGCTGTCTCATACCGTTCCACTCTCGAACGTCGCACGGGGAAAAACGAGCACTTAAATTTTTCTGTAGGAGACATGAGTTCTCTTATTTTATGGTGATGATCATTTCTCCCTATGCAGGGTGGTACCAACAGAATGCTTTCCCTATGGGAGAAGAAAACTGGTGATTGAAATTTCATGAGAAGATCCCGTCACAACGAAAAACACCTTTGTTTTAATGATTGTCACGCCAATTCACGTATCACGTCTGTGGCGCTACCTCTCCTATTTCGCGATAACTTTTTCGATGTAATGCGGCAACAGTACCCCAGAATAGGGCGGACAAGCGCAGTGTAAGTAGTCTCTTTAGTAGATCTGTTCCTTTCTAAGAGTTCTGCCAATGAATCGCACTCTTTGGTTTGCTCTACCAACAACATTTTCTACGTGATCGCTCCAATTTAGGTTATTTATAATTGTAATCTCTAAGTGTTTAGTTAAATTTACAGCCTTCAGTTTTGTGTAACTTACCGCGTAATCGAAATTTAGCGGATTTCATTTATTTCTCATGTGAATAACTCCACACTTTTCTTTATTCGGAGTCAATTGCCACTTTTCGCACCATATAGACATCTTATCTAAATCATTTTGCAATTCATTTTGGTCATCTGATGACTTTACAAAATGGTAACTGACAGTATCATCTGCAAACACGCTAAGACGTCTACTCAGATTGTCTCCTACGTCGTTAATATTGATCAGGAACAATAGAAGGCCTATAGCATTTCTCTGAGGAACTCCGGATATTACTTCTATTTTATCGATGACTTTCCGTCTATTGCTACGAACTGTGGCCTTTCTGATAGGAAATCACGAATCTAATAGCACAACTACGGCGATATTTCGTAGGCACGCAGTTAGATTAGAAGACGCTTGTGAGGAACGCTGTCGAAAGCCTACTGGAAATCTAAAATATGGAATCAATCTGAGCTCCCCTGACGATAGCACTCATTACTTCATGAGTATAAGTTTGTTGTGTTTCACGGGAGCGATATTTTCTGAACCCGTGCTGACTATGTGTCATTAAATCGTTTACTTCGAGGTACTTCATAATGTTCGAACACAGTATACGTTCCAAAACCCCACTGCAAATCGACGTTAGTGATATGGCCCTGTAATTCAGCGGATTACTCCTACTTCTCTTCTTGGGCATTGGTGTGACTTGAGCAATTTTCCAGTCTTTAGGTACGGATCGTTCTATGAGCGAGCTGTTGTATATCATTGCTAAATATGGAGCTATTTTATCAGCATACTCTGGAAAGAACTTGCCCGGTATACAATCTAGTAGGAGGCCTTGCATTTATTAAGTTATTTAAGCTGCTTTTGCTACACCGACGATATCCACTTCTATGTTTCTCATCTTGGCGGATGTTCTTGATTGGAATTCAGGAATATTTATCTGTTCTTTGGTGAAGGAGTCCCGGAAAACCGTGTTTCATAGCCCTGCTTTAGTGGCACTGTCATCAATGACTTCACCGTTGTTATCGCGCAGTGAAGGTATTGATTGCGTCTTGCTACTTGTGTGCTTTATGTATGACCAGCACCTCTTTGGGTTTTCTCCCAGATTCCGAGACAGAGTTTCGTTGTGGAAATTATTAAAATCATCTCGCATTGAAGTACGCGCTGTATTTCGAACTTCTACAGAACTTTGCCAATCTTGGGGATTTTGCGTTCTTTCCAATTTGGCATGCTTTTTTCGTCGCTTTTGCAACAGCGATCTGACCCGTTTTGTGTACCATGGGGGATCAGCACCATCACTTATTAATTTATGTGGTGTATATCTCTCATTTGCTGTCGATACTACCTCTTCGAAATAATTCCATATATTTCTACGCTTACACAATCAGATCGGAAGGAGTGAAGACTCTCTTAAAAAGGCGTTAAGATCATTTTATCAGCTTTTTTAAAATAAATATACTTTGAATTTCTTGTAATGGTTGTGAGTGATACGGTATTGAGCCTAGCAGCAACTGCGTTGTGGTCGCTAATCCCTGTAACCGTCATGACACTCTCTATTTGTCCAGAATTATTTGTTGCTAAGAGGTTAAGTATGCTTTCGTAGTCATTTACCCTTCGAGTGGGCTCATGAACTAATTGTTCAAAATAATTTTCTGAGAAAGCATTCAGTATAATTTCGGATGACGTTTTATGCCTTCCGCCGGCTTTAAACGTATATTTTTTCGGCATATCAGGGTTAGATTGAAGTCACCACCGACTGTAATTTGTATGAGTGGGTTACGTATTTGAAATGACAACACTAAAGTTATCTTTGAACTGTTTAGAAAATATGTCTTCTGATTCGGAGGGTCGGTAAAACGATCCAATTAATAGTTTAGTCCGCCTGTCGAGTATAAACTCTACCCATACTATTCCGCAGTAACTATCTACTTCAATGCTGCAACAAGGTAAACTGCTTGTGACAGCAAGAAATACTCCATCACCAACTGCATTTAATCTATTCCTCCTGAACACTGTTAAATTGTTTGCAAAATTTCAGCTAAACTTACTTCCGACTTTAGCCAGCTTTTTTTACATATTACTATTTGAGTTTCCGTGCTTTATTTTAGGACTTCTTGGTTCTGTTCCAACACAGCTACGACAATTTGTAAATACAATCTCGATCGTTTCTACAACTACGTAACTGTGTTTTGCCTATCCTTTTTAGACAGACTTCCATTATGTAGTTTCCTGAGACCCTCTAACGTAAACATCCGCCAGTCCCTTCCACACAGCCCCCGCTACCCATGTTGCCGCTTCCTGTGTGTAGTGGACTCCTGACCTATTAAGCAGAGCCCGGAAACCCACCACCCGATGGCGGAAGTCAAGGAATCTGAAGCCTATACGGTCACAGAACCGCCTGAGCCTCTGATTCAGACACCCTCCCCTCCCCCCCCCCCCCCCACCTATGAGGCCATGATGTTGTTAGTTTGATATAATTTGGTTTAATATAATTTACTAAGTAGTTGTGGAGGACACAGAGAGCCCACAGTTAGGTCCAGAGACGCCATATTTAAACAAAAGATTCATCTGGATGAAGAAATAGCTACAGAGATCAAAAGACTAAGAAACAACGAAGCATCTGTGGATGATGGAGTTCTAGCAGAAATCATAAAATTAACAGGCTCAAATACCATAAAAGAAATAACAAAAATCATGCGAGGCATCTGGCAAATAGAAAAAATTCCAGGCGACTGGAAAAATGGGTTAATTCAGTAGTTACACAGGAAGAGAGACGGATGATATCTACATAACAACAGGTGAATCTCACTAATATTATTTGCATGCAAAATTCTATCTCATTATCTTCAGATGAAGCACAGAAACGAATTGAACCAAAAATTGGAGAATATCAGGCAGTATTCACATAGGCCGTTCGTGTGAAGAGCAAATCCTGAATCTAAAACTAACCCTTAGAAGTCAGATAATTTGTAGCAAACATTTAGTCTGCATATTTATTAATTTCAAACACTCCAATTACTTAGTTGACCACGAATCACTCTTCTTAATATTATAAAAGCAAGGTCTAGATCCGAAAGCACTTGCAGTCATAAACAGGAGGCGAAAAACGACCAAATGAAACGAGTTCCAAAACTGAAATATCTCGGTGAAATCATTCAGCAAAACGAAATTGAAACAAAAAGAAGCGAAATTATATGCCATAAGATGGAAACTGCATACCGACGTACCCAAAATATCTAAAGCATAAAAGTTATCCCTGAGCATACAAAACTCAGATAGTACAACACACAATTCAATTATAGTAATTAAATCAGAATGCCTCTATGGATAAGAAATACTTTTTTTGAACAGAGAAACAGACGTTGAAATCATTGACAAAAAGGAACACAAAATGTAAGAACAATTCTGGGCCTAGAACTTTCAGACGGACAGTAACGATTCAGAAGCCATTAGGAAATAAACAACGCACACATATCCATTGTAGCATTAGAATACGGAGGTTATGATTCTATAGAAAAATTAGAGGAATAAACAAAGACAGACATACAGAACAAATACTCGATTATTTTGAAAATAGAAGTAAAGTTGAAACGGACACAACGAAATGGGTTAATTTTGATAACGAATTACAGTTTCAGCTATCGCAATTTATTCCTGAAATTTAACTCAACTGCAATAGGTTTAGATGTACTACGTAAGGCGGTTACGTGAAAATTTGTGCTGGACCGGGTATCGAACTCAGATTCCCCGCTTATCGGAAGCAGTCGCCTTACAACTCAGGCTGTCCGAGCACGCAACCAGAACCGATCTCAGTTTCCATACGCCACACACCTATCTGTTTCTTCACAGAGATTATTAATTCATCTAAGGCGACCAAGACGAACAAACGAAGCAGGACACCTGGATAACATCGTCTGAAGAAAGAAAGGAAGCCCACAGGAAGAGAATGAAAGAAACAGAGGCACAAAGAAAGGAAAATGCCGAACTCTAAGTAATTTACGTAGTCCTAGCGCGCTATTTACAAATAATATTAATAGTAATAAAAGCAGCACATGTGTTAGTATGACATCCGTTAGTTATCTGGAACACTGTAAATAGATTTAGAACGTTAATGGAAACGTTCCTGACATTTCGCACACGAGATTTTCCAGAGTATAACTACGTTGTGTATAGTAGAAAATAATTGCGTAAACCGTGCTGAATAAATATTTCATGCATATCAGTAAATCAGGTCTCCTTTTAAGATTTATGTGCGTCACACAGATGTGCCAATGCACGCACTGATGGGAGTATCGCGGTGGAGGAAGCGTACACGGAGGTTCGCGGGTGTCACAGAGGAGGAAATTAATTTTTAACGCTTACACAATTAGCGAGCACCGTTTGGCTCATACATCACGCGGCGCGAGCCGGTCGCAGGCGGCGTAACTGATAGCTGTCTACAGGTGACACCGCCATTAATAACGGCCAAATTACGGCGACGTCCCCTGACAGGCGGACTATCTCTGCGCGCCACACTGACGAGCAGACTGAATTTTTTTTTCAGGAAACGAGTTCGCCAGAGTATTATGCTTCCTGGAGGGGTACAGCTCTTTTGCAGCCGCTGCTGTGGAGGATAATTTTTGTTTTATACAGACACACAGAGGCGGAATATATGAGTTCAGTTGTACCCTTGTGAGGCTCGACTTATTCGCTCACTTCGCTGGTGATTACTCTCATACTTGGTGATGACAGACTGTTGCATGATTAGTGTTATTTGATGACCGATTGTGTGGAGTTCATGAAGCACAATGTAATGAGTGGGCCGCTACTGGTTTATTATATCCTTTGTAGAAAGGTATTATTGAAGTACACTAATAAACTCAGGCCACGAGATTCAAGTAATTCAGTGTTTATCAATGCTTCAGTTAGGGATGGGAAAGACTGGCAGTTTAAAACCGATACCGGTATTTTAGCTCTGAGTATCAGATATTTCTCGGTGTTTGATCTCGGTCATAACAGGTGTTTTTTTTTTATTTTTCTCTGTAATAATTCAGTAAAAAACCAAATATCAATTATCCATATTAGTATTGTTAAAATTTTTAGGTTTTAAATATATTGTTTTCAAAAAATGCGTAATTGTTATTCGTAAAATTTGCATTGGTTTGAAATGCCACATCCTTGTAGAAAATGGTAGCAACGATCACTGCTATTTTAATAACAATGCTGACAGAAACGAGCAGCAAATACATGGCATAAGAATTGGTACAGCTTTGCTGAGACAGTATTGTCCTTATTGCCATATATCGCGGCATAAGGCACACGTGTATACGTGCCGTATGTAAGACTTGCCCCCATCTGGTCCATAAGGTTGTTTCTCGCTGTTGTCCCAGTACGTCAGTTGTACTGCATTACGACACAAACACTAGTCCGCAAATACTTTTACAGAGTGACGTAGCGATGAAGTATAATGATTCATTTGCTTTGAAAGATTTGTATACCTTTTCTATGAAATAATAAATGAAGAAGGAAATTATGGCAACAATAATAAATTAAAAACTAAAAAATTCATTCATAGAATACAATAAAACAAAAAGTAGCTGCTCTGTGGCCTTGTCTACATAATATACCTTAATCAGCTTGTAGCCCTTGAAAACAGGCTACTTCACACAAATAGTAACCCCAGTTTTCTTCGTTTACCACTGACTATTCCTAATGCCTAAACAGTGGTATGAGCCCCAATTTCAAATTGGTTACTCAGAGGATTTTCAAAAAATTTTAATCAGTATCATGATACTGGTGATATTTTTATAGTAGTGTAGGCTGGACTGGACTGGATGGACTGGATGGCCAAGCGGTGGGTGACCTCTCCAGTTGTCAGGATCCTAGGAAATGGCTGTGGAAGCGTCAGAAACGTCAAAGAAACATTATTAATTTATATCACCTTTATTCCTGCCGAGTACAATGTGGCTTGGTGATATCAACGACCTTCCCGAGTCCTCGCTGGCTCGTAGCGGTGACACCAGCTCCAGGCCGCACAGTCTTGCTAGCACAGCGCCGCATGCTGTGACATTGCGGAGGAATGTCCTTTCTTCGTACTTCGGCCGCGGTGGCTGGTGGCGCCCGGCTGACCGGCCGGCTCAGCTGTGGACAGCAGGCCGCTGTGCATAGGAGGCTCTGGGTTGGAGTCCCGGCGCTGTCGGCATGAGAGGCGTTCTCGTAGTGCGGAGTGTACTCTATCCCACCCCATCTTCTTCCGTGCTCCTCCTGGTGGCTCGTTCGCGGTAGATCGGCGGAACGGGCTGCAGTCCCCCAGCATCGTCGGCTCACCTGGTTGTGACGGCGGATGCACAGGGCCCAGGCCCCGCAAGATCTCGACGATGGCTCACTGATGTGGTCAGCATTGGCGGCGAACGAGTCTGCCGCGATGTCTCCTAATCCTGGGTTGATTATTGACAGCGGCAGCAGAGAGGACCAGAGCTGGTACTGTCCCCTCACGTCTGCTGCTGGATGGGCCGCCCTTACTGCAACATCTCCTTAATACAGATTAACATGTTGATCACAGAGCTGAGCGTTACGCAGCGACCCAGTACAAATCTAACTGCAAGTCTAACTGCGAGTGCTTTGTTGCTATCAAAGATGGCGTATTTAAAGGAAGCACGAGCGACATCATGACGTCATGCCCGTTTGTAATGAACGCATTCGTTCCACTTATACTGCTGATTCATCTGTCGTACTCGCCCCTTGGGTGTCCTTGCGACAGAGTTACGTGTTGTTACGACAGACTTATGCGAAGTTGTTAAATGTAGTACAGCTGCTGCTATACCTCTGTCTTACACTGTACGAAAGTCTCCGTCTAACACAAACCTACGTGCTAAGCAATTCTCTCTCGCTTGTTGTGTGTAACCATGCCATTGCCCCTGCGTGACGACACATTCCGATATAGGTGCAATCCTCCTACGTCTTGGCTAACCTACTGCCTCTGGCTCTCGTCATAGGCAACGAAACTTCGACAATATTGCACGTTTCCTACTCTTTACTATTCCGCAACACTACAGCAGTCAATTGCTTATCACTTTTCGTGAAAAGTAGCGAGCGGTGGACTCAAAGTTTCCTTTTATTTGCTGATTTCATTTAATATTTTCATTCTATGCATTTCAAAACGGAGAGTTCAAATTTTTCAGTCTTATTCGATTTCTACGTTTATTACAGAAAATAACAGGAAACTGGATATTTTGAAGGGTTCTAACGGTTAGAAAACCAGTTGTTTGATGAATAACCGCATCCCTAGCTTTAGTCTTGGAGGGCACTCACCACTTGCTAATTATAGTTCCACATTCTTACGACTCGCAAGCATAAAATTCAATACGCTACTTAACTTTTTTTCAGATACTTCCTCCGGCCAGTGCGTGCGACGGACTATGTCATTAGATCCTAATTGTCCGATATAAAAGATGTTATAACTGTCACAAGGAAGTTTGTTGACCACTGGACAAACAGGTAGAAATTTCGCAGTTAGATTTAAAGAACATACACAAAACTGCGAAAGCAACCAGTCCACATGATACTTGCTTTAAAAAGCCAGAAACGTAAGGCATAAAATGCTGAAAATGCCTTAAAAATTATACACACAGTACCTAAAGGCATTAAATCAACGTTTTAGAGGAAATGGAAGTTTACATTCACAAAAAAAAGGAAAAATCCAGAGGACATCCTTAATGAACAAACAGGTTTCCAAAATAAAAAATATCCAGAAAATTTTTTCGTCATTATATAATATAAAGGATAAATTATCACGACTAACATAAAACAAACGAATATTTATTATTTACATAAAATCCAGTGAGTAAAAATACGGGGGACTGCGCTACAGACTTGCCGCATGCTGTTCTCAATCCGGCGTTGCCATGCCAGATGCCCCAAAACATTAGGAGACAGCTGTTTACATGTAGATTATTTACGATTGCTTTTCGTTCGTGATTTCTGCAGAGTGCACTAATTTCTGTCATGTTCATGCGACAAATGCTTTAAATATTAACTATTGTATTGCTTACGCTAATAACATAAGGTCAGGAAGGCATTTTCAAACTTCTGTGGCCTTAAATGCGTATTGAGTCAGTAAATACAGCGCATTTACCCTCGTAAATGTAATTTCCGTAATGTTTATACATTTGAAATAACCAAGAAAGGAAGTATATGCTGTGAAAACAGTCTTTTACTGTATTTGCATCGATAGTTCATGAAGCTTGAAACACGTATGTATTCAGTGTATTCATTAACAGCGATGGCGAGGCATGACAGAATCTCTGACCAGAGAGTTATTTATCGTTGCTAGTCTGCGCTTGACTGCGCGAGAGTGCAGTTGTGTGTGAGGAGTCGGAAGAGCGAGTAGTGAGTTGCGAGTTGCACTCTGTCTGCGGTAGTAGTCAGTTGCGAGTTGGACTCAGTTCAGTTGCGAGTAGCGAGTCGGCGGGCGTCGACATGGGTCTCTGGTCACGGTTCTGGACGAGGTATATTGTTATCGAAGGTAATGAAGCAGCATTTCGCTCAGCTAATAACATATATTAACTGTAATTAATTTGTTCAAGAATTGCCCCAATAATAATTTTTCTACAAAGTAACCTTTTTAAAGAAAAAGATTCATTTCAAGTTAAATAATATTTCCTATGCATTCCCTCCAAGAATCAAAATTAAACATGGGCCAGCATTGCACCGAGCTGTGCCGAAAAATAAGAGCAGATATTGATGCAGTTTACTGAGGTAAGAATTTTGGTTTCTGTGTTCAGGTTTAATTATTGCACAGGGCCGAAGGTCAGCGCAGCTGGCCTTATAAAATTTATCAGGTTCATATTAACGTTAATTTTGTGGGGACATAACATTTTTGCACATTTTTATTATCATTGAGTTTTATTACTGTGGGGAGTTTACATTTGGGCCATTATTATTCTTTAATTTTGCAAGGAGGTTACGCTTGGGTCATTTTTATTTATGCAGTTTTGTGGCAAGACAACATTTCACTTAACATTGACTTTCTTATTCTTGCTGGGAGGTTACAATTTCACTAATATTGACTTTTTAAATTTTTTCGGGAAGGTTACAAGCTAGAACTCCGAAAACAACGCTTGTTTGCTTACTTGTATTTTTTCAAACTTGAAAACGTAATTACAAAATGTTCAACGTTCACATTTGCAAAAAATCACCAACTTTTTTTTTTTAGGTCACAGATGTATGCCATGAGGAAGAACTAACCCAGGCATGATGTGACCCGTGAAAGACAGCAATAGACGTGTCATTACCTTTAAAAAGATATTGGCAAATACATTAAAAACACACGTGGAGGCCTGAGGAAATCGTAACACTAGACCAAACAAACTTCAAGAAGGAACTATACGCAAATTTCATCTACATATATCGTCACTGAAAGGCCGTAAATCACATTCTAGGATTCGTGGTAGCAAACGGTTATATTTACCACAAAAACTCAATATTCCAAAGTTACACATGTTATGAGGAGCGTTCAGTAAGTAATGCAACACATTATTTTCTGAGAATAGGTTGCTTGTATTCATGATTCCTAAACAACACATTACTTCCCTCTCTTTTGGATACAAAATCCTCTTCTTCAATATAATCTCCCTTCAACGTGATGGCGTTATGCCACCTCACTGGGAGGGCTGTATGCCCACTTGGTGTCACTCTATTGGTCGACGTCAAAGACGTCTTGCTGCATCAATAAACTCCACAACACCCACCTACTACTTCCCGCAGAGGACATCCCCCATTCGGACAAACACAGGGAAATCAGATGGGGCGAGAACCGAACTGTAAGGAGGATGAGGAAGAACAGCCCAATGACGTTCTTTCAGCTCCTCTCGAGTGCGCAGACCTGTTTGAGGCCTTGCGTTGTCATGCAGAAGGAGAAGTTCGTTTGCATTTTTGTGGCTACGGTGACGCTGAAACCGTACCTTCAGTTTCCTGAGAGTAGCCCAATACAATTCAGAGTTGATCGTTGCACCATGAGGGAGTACATCAAACAGGATAACCCATTCAGATTCCCAGAAAACCGTCGCCTTGACTTTGCGGGCTGATGGTGCGGCCTTGAACTTTATCTCCCGAGAGGAGGTTGTGTAGCGCAACTCCATGGATTGCCGTTTTGTTTCCGGTTCGAAGTGATGAACCTATGTTTCATCGCCTGTGACGATCTTCGACAAAAGATTGCCAAGATCAGCCTCGTAACACACAAGCAATTCCTCAAACATGGCCTTTCCTTGCTCCTTATTGTCTTCTGTTAGGCGGCGAGGAAGCATGAGGGCATACATCTTCGAGCATTCCATCTCGCGGACGAGTGTGTCAGCATTACCAACACAGACGTCCGTTTCCGCAGCGAGGTGTATGATTGTGATGGATCTATCACCTATAATGAGAGTGTCCGCACGTTTCAACATTGCAGGAGTCCCAAGCGCGTGAGGCCGGCCAGCACGCGTGAGATCCGACAGGAGTGTGCGACTTTGTTGCGCCGATGACAGTGACCTCGCGCAACGACTCACTGCTTTTATTCACTGCCAGCTCTCCGTAGACATTCTGCAAGTGTCAACGAATATCTGCGATGCCCTGGTTTCCCGTCACATTAATCTCAATTACAGTTCTCTGCTTGTAACGCACCTGCGCTACAGCCACCATTTTGAAGGCAACGTATAGACCATAGCGCCACCACCAATCGGAGTTTCATGAAACTACAGGGGCTGAAGCGGGAATATGTCACAATGTCCCACAGCAAATTCTCCATTTTTTAACTGATACTGCCAGAGAGAAAATGTGTTGCGTTAGTTACTGAATGCCTCTCGTACATCCAAAGAAAAATCCTCCAAACCCTGTGTCAAGCGAACAGATTTGCAACTAACTAAGATATCACATCACAACTGACACCTGTTAAATGTGTGAAAAATTTAGAGATAATTTTTCTGAACTTGATTTCCAGGTAAACAATGAGAAAAATGCAACTCAAGATATAAAGATTAATAAGCAGAGAAAACATCTAACGACCTAAAATGCTCCAGAAAAGAGTAAAGCCGACAGGTTTTACGAGATGAAACGTTACTGACGTTTGAAGTCCGGAAAATCTGTGCGTAAGAAGCTGATCTGTGTGGATTATCACAAGATTATTAACCTAATGGAGCGTATTACCGCCGGTAGCTATCATTTTATTCAGTCAGGATTCATTTGCATTCTTCTGAGAAATCGATTTTATATGAAGATGGTGAAAGACTTTCCAACAAAGGACCTGATGAAATATCGCTTGAACGAGTCCACTCAAGAATTAACCTTAAATCATTTAGACTTTGGACTACGATCAGAAAGAGTAATACACCCACAAACGATACAAGCTGGTATTTTTGTTCAAACAGCTTTCACGAAAGTATCAAAATACCTGAAGGTAATTTTTTGAGGCAAATAAGTTGGCGGACGTCGGCGTCACGCTTTTGATGCCGTGCCAACTCCCCTTATTTTTACCCCCATGTTCAATCCACAAAATACTGTCTCTGAAAATAAAACTTAATGACTGAATCCCGAGAAATACAATTTCCATTGCAAACATATAGCATCTCTGGAGCTACAGCTGCCAAAATGCTCTCAAAATAATTACACCGAGATCACACAATTAAAGTACACTCCTGGAAATTTAAATAAGAACACCGTGAATTCATTGTCCCAGGAAGGGGAAACTTTATTGACACATTCCTGGGGTCAGATACATCACATGATCACACTGACAGAACCACAGGCACATAGACACAGGCAACAGAGCATGCACAATGTCGGCACTAGTACAGTGTATATCCACCTTTCGCAGCAATGCGGGCTGCTATTCTCCCATGGAGACGATCGTAGAGATGCTGGATGTAGTCCTGTGGAACGGCTTGCCATGCCATTTCCACCTGGCGCCTCAGTTGGACCAGTGTTCGTGCTGGACGTGCAGACCGCGTGAGACGACGCTTCATCCAGTCCCAAACATGCTCAATGTGGGACAGATCCGGAGATCTTGCTGGCCAGGGTAGTTGACTTACACCTTCTAGAGCACGTTGGGTGGCACGGGATACATGCGGACGTGCATTGTCCTGTTGGAACAGCAAGTTCCCTTGCCGGTCTAGGAATGGTAGAACGATGGGTTCGATGACGGTTTGGATGTACCGTGCACTATTCAGTGTCCCCTCGACGATCACCAGTGGTGTACGGCCAGTGTAGGAGATCGCTCCCCACACCATGATGCCGGGTGTTGGCCCTGTGTGCCTCGGTCGTATGCAGTCCTGATTGTGGCGCTCACTTGCACGGCGCCAAACACGCATACGACCATCATTGGCACCAAGGCAGAAGCGACTCTCATCGCTGAAGACGACACGTCTCCATTCGTCCCTCCATTCACGCCTGTCGCGACACCACTGGAGGCGGGCTGCACGATGTTGGGGCGTGAGCGGAAGATGGCCTAACGGTGTGCGGGACCGTAGCCCAGCTTCATGGAGACGGTTGCGAATGGTCCTCGCCGATACCCCAGGAGCAACAGTGTCCCTAATTTGCTGGGAAGTGGCGGTGCGGTCCCCTACGGCACTGCGTAGGATCCTACGGTCTTGTCGTGCATCCGTGCGTCGCTGCGGTCCGGTCCCAGGTCGACGGGCACGTGCACCTTCCGCCGACCACTGGCGACAACATCGATGTACTGTGGAGACCTCACGCCCCACGTGTTGAGCAATTCGGCGGTACGTCCACCCGGCCTCCCGCATGCCCACTATACGCCCTCGCTCAAAGTCCGTCAACTGCACATACGGTTCACGTCCACGCTGTCGCGGCATGCTACCAGTGTTCTTTTTTCCATTTCCAGGAGTGTACATTATGTGATCAAAAGTATCCGGACACCCCCATAAACATTTGTTTCTCATATTAGGTGCATTGTGCTACCACCTACTGCCAGGTATTCCATGATGATGATGATGATGATGCTGATGTTTCGGATTGTGGAGCGCTCAACTGCGCGGTTATCAGCGCCCGTACAAATTCCCAACCTGTACTCAGTTCATTCACGCCACTTTCATGAATGATGATGAAACGATGAGTACAACAGAAACACCCAGGCGTTTCAAGGCAGGTGAAAATCCCTGACCCCGACTTGAATCGAACCCGGGACCCCGCACTCGGGAAGCGAGAACGAGGTACTCCATATCAGCGATCTCAGAAGTCATTAGACATTGTGAGAGAGCAGAATGGGGCGCTCTGTGGAACTCAGTGGTCAGGTGATTTGGTGTCACTTGTGTCATACGTCTACGCGAGATTTCCACATTACTAAACATCCCTAGATCCACTGTTTCTGATGTGTTAGTGAAGTGGAAACCTGAAGGGACAGAAGGATACAGGCCTCTGTTAACTGACAGAGACCGCTGACAGTTGAAGAGGTCGCAATGTGTAATAGGCAGAAATCTATAGAGACCAACACGCAGGAATTCCAGGCTGCATCAGGATCCACTGCAAGTACTATGGCAGTTAGTGGAAGGTGAGGAAACTTGGATTTCGTGGTCGAGCGGCTCCACATAATCCACACATCACGCCGGAAATGCCAAACGACGCCTCGCTTGGTGTAAGGAGCGTAAACACTGGACGACTGAACAGTGGAAAAACGTTGAGTGGAATGGCGAATCACGGTACACGATGTGGCGATCCGATGGTAGGGTGTGGGTATGGCGAATGCCCAGTGAACGACATCTGCTAGAGTGTGTAGAGCCAAAAGTAAATATCGGAGGCGGTGGTGTTATGGTGTGGTCGTGTGTTTCATGGTGGGGGCTTGCACCCCTTGTTGTTTTGCGTGGCACTATCACAGCACAGGGCTGCACTGATGCTTGAAGCTCCTTCTTGCTTAGCACTATTGAGCAATTTGGGGGTGGCGATTGCATCTTTCAACGCGATCGAGCACCTGTTCATAATGCACGACCTGTGGCAGAGTGATTACACGACAATAACATCCCTGCAATGGACTAGCCTGCACAGAGTTTTGACCTGACGTCTTTGGGCATTTTGGAACGCTGACTTCGTGCCAGGCCTCACCGACCGACATGGACACCTCTCCTCAGTGCAGCAGCCCGTGAAGAACGGGTTGCCATTCCTCAAGAAACATTCCAGCACATGATTGAACGTGTGCCTGCGTGAATGGAAGCTGTCATCAAGGCTAAGGGTGAGCCAACACCATACTGAATTTCAGCGTTACTGATGGAGGGCCCGACGAACGTGTAAGCCATTTTCAGCTAGATGTCCGGATACTTCTATCATACAGTGTATGTAGAAATAATGTGATCGTAATAAACAGTGTGAACTGCAGCCGCAGGCAGTCAACATGGGGCTGAACAAGGGTGGCAGGGCTTCACTCGTAAAGCTGTTTCATCAGAACAACAGCAACAGTAGTAGGTGTGCTGCTGCTCTTTCCGAGTATCGACGCATTAATGGAATGCCGGCCGCGGTGGTCTCGCGGTTCTAGGCGTGCAGTCCGGAACCGTGCGACTGCTACAGTCGCAGGTTCGAATCCTGCCTCGGGCATGGCTGTGTGTGATGTCCTTAGGTTTAAGTAGTTCTAAGTTCTAGGGGACTGATGACCACAGCAGTTGAGTCCCATAGTGCTCAGAGCCATTTGAACCATTAATGGAATGCGGAGATGGGCTTTTCCGCTACGCCGTTGAAGAATATGATTCGGAAGTTCGAATGAACTTGCGATTCTGGAACTGTTCCTTGGAATGGCCGACGGCCAATTGCGCCACAAATCGTTGAAGAAGTTACTATTGCCATGGCTGATAATACTGGACGAATGTGCGATCTTCAAGATGTGCACGCCACGTGTCACGGCAGCTGAACATTCCGTGGTCCACCGTCCGAAAACTGTTGCGAACAATTGCGGAACGGTATTCGCGCAAACTTCACATTACTCGTCAACTTTTGCCACATGACTCAGACATTCATATAGGTTTTGCTCTAACGTTTCTTTCGTTCGTTGACGTTGACGACAAGCACCCTTAGAAACTTTTTCGGGTTGATGAAGCACACTTTACTCTCAATGGGAAAGTGAACACTCACAACTGTCGGTTAGGGGATCGTCGCCGTCGACATCCTTTCATGAAGTTCTCTTACCCAGTGAATGCGTCACCGTGCGGTGTGGCTTCAGGGCACAATTCATGATTGGTCCATTGTTCATTAAGGAATTCGACCCCCAGGACGATGGACATACAGCGTGAACATCACACGTTACTGTGATCTGTTTCGCCATCATGTATTCCCTGCTATACGGCAGAGATATGTTTGGACTCACCTGTTTTGATGCAAGATGGAGCTCCACCTCGCATTCCTCATGAAGTCAGCCCGTGACACATTTGGAAAAAATCGAAACATTGCTGGTAGTTCCAAACAGCGTGGCCACTAAAATTAACACATTTGAACCCATTTGAGTTCTGGCTATGGGGTTACATGAAGGACATGGTTTATCAGAGGGACACTTAGACGTTAAAGCCTGAAGATGAGCATAGACAACATCCCACCCGAAACGTTTCGGGCAGCATTAGAGCAATTAATAGTAAGCTTCCAAGCTGTCGTGGATGTAGATGGTCTTCACGTTGAGCAAAGTTTGTAATCTGGAACGTAAACACGGTACGCAATTAAGTGTTACCTTCTCATGTGGAAATTAAAATGTGTTTCTTTTAATAGTGTATCAGTCATTTCTCTTCTACATGTCTTTACTAATGTTTCCACAATGTTTCACTGTCGTATGACCACTCGTTTTTCATGTGGGTGCTCTCAAGTAAGGAATATTTAATTATAACCACTCTGTATTCCTGTCTTTGTCTTCCCTACAGTTTATATCCTTTTCCACTATCTCTAGTACCATAGAAGATATTCTCTGAAGTCCTAACACATGTCCCATCACTATGTTCTTTCTTCCTCCCACAGTTTTCTATGTGTTCCTTACCTCTATGATTCTGCGGAGAACGTCCTCATTTCTAATAGTCCACCTAACTACCAGCGTCTTTACAAAGCAGCACATTTCAAACATTTCAGTTCTCTCCTTTTCCGGTTTTCACACAGTCCTCGATCCACTCTGATACAAGGCTATGCTCCAAACCTCAGAGATTTCTTCGTGAGATTGAAGTCTGTGTTTGATACCGTCAGAGTTCTCTTGGTCAGGAATTCCGTCTTTGGCTGTGGCAGTTGGTTTCTTATGTCCTCCTTGCTTCATCCATCATGCTACTTTGCTGCCGAAGTAGCAGAATTCATTAACCTCGTCTACTTCACAGTCATCAGTTTTGACATTACGTTTGTCGCTAATTCCGTTAGTGCTACTAATTTTTATTTTCACCTTCCATCTGTTTACTCTGAGTGCATATTATGTATTCGTTCGATGTATTCATTTGACTGTTCATGCCAATCAACATTTCATGTAATTTTTCTTCACTTTCATTGTGTATACCAGTGTCATAAGCGTATCTTATCATTCTTATATTTACAACAAGAATTGCAATTCCAGTCTTGAATCTTTCGCTTATTTCGTAATTGCTTCTTCCCTGTATGCAGGAGGAGTACAAAAATGTGGTAACATAAAAAAACAACACATTTCCATGCCGAATATGATGCAGGAAAATCCTTGTCCTTCAAAAGGACTTCCAGTCGCCTCTAATTGGGTAAGCATTATCAAGGATATTTTATACCACTCTTCCCGCAAAGTAGTGCCAATTTTTAATGTAACGATGGTGGAAGTGGATAGCAATCACGCAGCCTTTTCTCCTTGGTAGACGACAAAGATTCAGTAACACTGAGATCTGGTAACTGTAGTGTCCATGGGAGATCTGGCAGTTCATCCTCGTGCTCAACAAACAAATCTTGACGATGCGAAAGCTGTGAAAAGTGACCACTGGGGAACGTGAGAGGCACCCACATGCCTTGCTCATACTGTGGCATCAAGCAGTCAGGCCTGCAAGATGAGTGGTCTGCCAAGCGAGTGGATTCATTCTTATTTATCGAGTAACATGAACTCTCGTACTCACAATTAAGTTACAAATTATCCTCCTGTATGAATAATACGCAACGGAAACGCACATCTGACTATCAGTAATTTACAGAACTCTGACTGTTCACTACGCACTGGCAATACCACATTTTCTTTTTGTCTTTTATTTAACGGCTTTTATCAACACGTGGCCACCGCACTGAATATGAATGGCGCACACATTATAAATTCGGGACATCATGACAACATACAGTTCGAAGGAAAAGTCCACCAATCTTTTTCTTTTCACTATCTTATTTATTCCAATAAATTCTATAACCTAAACACACAAATTCTATAACCTACAACAATAACACATGAGAAATTCCGCCCAGTGGGCATGGCTTTACATTGGTGATTCTCCACCTTATGGTCTCGTAATTATTTAACGCTACAGTGCACTTTCTGGATAGGATGGTGGATCTTTTATTATATCTCACACTTCGACTCTCACAATCATCATCACGAAACTTTCCTCCAGATCGAGCGGTACAGAAGGAACAAGCGGAACCCACTAATCTTTTGAAACTACCTTGCTACTCTCCCATGCAAACCACACATACCCAAATTACATGACATACACCACACAACAACATGGAATACAATACAATAAATAGTCACAACACTATCACTTTCAGCTTTCCCACTTCAATTAGTATTTATCCCAGTTTCACACGACACTGCCCCACTTTGTAATTCTACTTTCCTACTATGAACTCTGGAGATATATGCACGTCTTCCTGTGCAATGCAAGCCAAGTGGCGTTGCTGGATAGACGGCCGACTCACCTTGCTTCTCTCTCAGAGTTTGAAACTAGCGTCACACGGAATCATATCACGCAAAGTAATATTAAGAACATATTCATCACACACGCGAGTCCTCAACTGATACCATGGACGAGTACTTCTCTTTATCCTTTGTCTCATACACAGATTGAGACTCACACAGTACTCACCACGTGGAAGTACTCGTCTCTAATTTCAAGTCCTGCACACGCCATTTCTTAAATATTTCAACTTATGGTACACACGCTATTTCTTAAATATTTCAACTTATTGTACACACGCAAGTAATTCAGCTTAACTTAAGCACACGGAAGTATTTCAACTTATTGCTACACGTGGTTTCATTGTGACCATTGGTCACTTCCAAAGATTACTACGATCCCATTAATATTACCTGCCTGACATATAATTCTCCCCACAAAAGTTCCTGAAATAGAGAAATTATTATTTCAAACTACTCTTAAATATTCCACATGCATACCATGTCTCCACTCTTTTGTCTTTACGGAGCACACCTAAGACAGGTCTTAACAACACAAGATCCAGCGGCAGAGTGCTGAAACATGGCCGTTCTTCAGGTCCTCTCGCACCTCTGCTGAAGTGGGGCAGCACCTTGCTACCGTATTGGTCAGCCACATTTCAGGCGCTCAAAGCTCAAGTAAATTTCATCTCTTTGGTCCCACCAAAGGTGGCCAAAGGATCGTCTCAAAGATGATCATATATTCACATTCACTATCTGCGGTTAGCAGACGACCATACATTCATTCATTTCACAGATCTCGCCAAACTGGATGTAGGGATTTACTTTGTGGGAGTGCACATGTGATTAATTAAATAAATTGTCATTCTTTCCCACACTGGTATCCGGCTTCGCTGTATTAATTGAAATTGAGTTATTTTACAAAAAAATGTGTTGTTCTGACAAAAATAATGAAGTATGTTGTACCTATTTTCAATGTCTCGTGGTACTGTACCCTTTCAAACGAACATCACTTCATGAGATGAACATCATGAGTCGAAATGGCTACATTATCCTTGGCAGTAATGCGACTTTGTTTCATGGGACTGACCTGATGAGTCAAAGTGATTACATAGTCCTTGGCAGTAATGCGACCCTGGAGAGTAACCATGGAGCTCATGGAATATCACGATGTGGCTGCCCAAATAATGACTGAACGCCAGTCATATTTCACTTTTGGGACGTAAACTCAGCCTGACGTTGGCAACACTGTGGAACAAACTTATCCGATCGAAAACCTTCTTCCATGTTCCATAGACCAGGTTTGATAGCTTCGGTACCACGTTTTCCAGTCACGAGCATGTGCTTCACGGATGTGTGGCTTTGTAATTCCTGCTCGCCCCGCCATTCCTATCTTATGGAGCTTCCTTCTTATAGCTTTGGTGCTGGCAAGGTTTACGAGTACGACATTAGTGCTACAGTGACTTTTGCATCTGTCATCCTCTTATCTTTCATCACTATCCTCTTCAACGACCGTCCATCACTCAGCATACACCTTTCGTCCACGAAGTGACTTAGCTGATGATGTTTTTCGTCCGGCCGGAGCGGCCGAGCGGTTCTAGGCGCTACAGTCTAGAACCGCGCGACCGCTACGGTCGCAGGTTCGAATCCTGCATCGGGCATGGACGTGTGTGATATTCTTAGGTTAGTTAGGTTTAAGTGGTTCTAAGTTCTAGGGGACTGATGATGGTTCAAATGGCTCTGAGCACTATGGGACTCAACTGCTGAGGTCATTAGTCCCCTAGAACTTAGAACTAGTTAAACCTAACTAACCTAAGGACATCACACACATCCATGCCCGAAGCAGGATTCGAACCTGCGACCGTAGCGGTCTCGCGGTTCCAGACTGCAGCGCCAGAACCGCGCGGCCACTTCGGCCGGCGGGGGACTGATGACCTCAGCAGGTAAATCCCATAGTGTTCAGAGCCATTTGAACCATTTGATGTTTTTCGCTTTCCCTGCATGCGGTATAGAACATCGATATGGTGCCTCTTGAAATGCTAAACACTTTGGCTACCTTGTTTACGGAATAACTCACAATTCGGGCGCCAACCAATCCCCCACGTTCGAATTAACTTATCTCCGACATAATGCAACTACAACTACGCAGGACACTTTTCTGACCGCGAGTGGCACTTTTGCAACGCATTGAGTAAATTGCACAAGTGTTGTTCGCGTCAGATGCAGCACCGCATGCAGCGGGTTTGACTAACTGCTTTTATGTTCAAGCAGGCTTCCATAATTTTGTCTAACCCCTTCAGACTGAAGAGCAATGGCGAAACACTGCACCCCTGTCTTACACCCTTTCAATTTGAGCTCATCGTTCTCTATCATATGCAGTGCTCCATAAGGTAGGAGTGGCAGGGCGAGCGCTGCTCCAAAGCGACCAGCTCCAAAGCGGCTGAACCGCTCGAGTTAAACCTGTTTCATCGTGTGTTTAAGTTATTCGAAAGCACTGAAGCGTGTTTCGACAGAGAGAAAGTAACATTAGTTAACACTAATATGGAAAACTGTAGAGTATCAGCCTCAGGCTAGGGAGAGATAGTGAACGTTAGCTGAGACGATAAACACGAGCGTACAGTAGCCGCAACGAGTGGGATGCATCTGCCAGCGAGCAGCGGGCCAGCTGGTTAGGCCGCTGTCGAACTTCTCCAGGAGCGCCGCGGGCTGGCGGGGAGTCCCCTTTGTCTGCGCGCCACAGCAAGGCAAGGCAATGCAAGCCGGCCCCAAACAGGGCGGCGAGCAGACGCAGCGGAACGGCGGGTCGGTGTTGCTGCGGTCGGCCACAAAAGAACTGTCGCCAGCGAGCTGTCGCCACCGGCGGCGGCATTTAATTTAGTGGCGCTGTCAAGTGGGCGCGCACAGTATCGGCTGCTGAAGGCTCGCGTGGCACAGCCTCAGCTCCCGCTCCACCACCAGAAGGGAAAGCCGAAACACACAGACGCCAGAATGCTGCCCCAGGGGCACAGAGAGAATATACTGCTTAAGTCGGCTGTGTTGAGACGGTTTAGTAAACGTTGGGCGTTCCACTACTGTTACTTTATAGACTGGAAGATCTTGGTCATCTTGAGATCTACAACTGACTATTGTTATTAACAGTAAGAACCACAGCAGCTGTGGCCGTACATATATATTATATCAAGAGCAGTACCATTAAAAAAGAAAAAGAAAACAACATCAGGCTATGCTTCTAAGAGTCTTCATTAAGAAATCCTCATGGAGTTGTGCCAATACCGTGCCTTAAGATACTTATTTACCTTGCCTGAAGCCTAGTGTACAGGACGACATTGGGTTCCGCCACTGGTTCCCTGGAATCGGTTGCACGTAAATGGTTTCATATTTGACTGTAGACAAGGCGAAACCAGTATACACTTCAGTTTCGTCGTTTTGTGGGTTCCTGAGTCGTGTCTGAAATGAAAGTTTTGGCAGCTGCACGTCGCACAAGTTCTGATGGTGTTAAAGCTTCTTGCGTGGATTCGCTACATAAGGAAAAAATAAGAAACGTGTTTCGATTCTGACTGGGTGAATAAAAGACCTCAGCTTGGTTGCTCAGCATCCTTGTTGAAATAATACGTAATGGAAGACCCAAGAAGTTCTTCTAATTAGAATGTCACCAGAACTGTTCACGTTTCTTCTAAACAGAGTTCATTATGCGATAATGAATAAAGTTGCTGTAATGCATGAAGCACTGTCGCCAGAACTGAAATTACATATCACATTGCGTGCATTACAATAGAGAACACTCAGCATGCTATATGATTCGGTTTTAATTGGTGATGACGCTTTTTCATTAATACCAATAATTATTTACATTAACAATAATAATTATTAACATGAACAGCAGTAATTATTCGAAGCAGGCCGCATTAAGAAGAGAATGCTTCGCAATCTACTCTCTTGAAAATAGATCTGTACAGTGGCAATATTTCAAAATTCAAACATGTGTGAATGGGGAGTAGTGCTGCGACGTTTTAAATAGGTGAATATTGAATAAAGTATGCAGCTTCTTTATTTGTGTAGCCTTCTCACCTGTCGACAAAATTCCTTAAAAAAATGTCGGCCAACTCGAACTATGGGATTTTAGTCTTGTAGACTAGCGCATTTTCACAGATAGAATTACATTTGCTTGTATTTTTCTTAATACAGTTGTATATGTGCTCCTAATTCAATAAATTTAGCCCTGCAGCTCAGATATTGTCAAACTATCTGTGTTCGGATCGCATGTGAAGGTCTCAGAAGCAGCAATGTTGCTTATTTTTGTAATCAGCATCACTGAAATCCCACAAACGCCTATGCAAAGCATAGATATCCGAAACGGGAACATTATTCTCCGTTCCTCACTCCATATTTCAGTTTGTCTACACTCTACGAACACACGTAACCACAAAACTCATGCAACTAGTGTCGCCAAAGTTGGAACACGCCTAAAGTGTTTAGTTTCACCGACGAGTTGCGCAAACGCACGGCGCGCATGCGCAGTGGTCGGTAGCGCAGTTGCCTGCAACCTAGTGTAGTCGTGTAATCTAGGCTTAACGTTAAAGGCAATTTCTTGAACATCCCCGTAGCGATGTATTAGATAATTAGGCTTCTTACATGATACTGACACAACTCCATGAATATTTCTTTGGAGAACTGTTGGAAGCCAAACCTGACGTTCTTTTAATCGGAACCCATGTGACATAGCTATTGTGTATCAATGTAACTGTGGTGATTCTTTTTAATTTTATAGACTGTCTGACATATGAAATTAATGTTCGACTGTTTTGTTGTGTACTAGTCCCTGTGTATTTTATACCAACGAAAAGTTTGGAACGACTACTGCTTTAATTTAAAGCGCGCTACCGGCAGTTCGAACTGCATACTAATTCACCGGCATTTCGACTGTTAACATTCAGTGTCAAGCAATACGTAGAAGAAAATGTGAAATGCGTGACCAAGTTCTGTGAGTTTAGAGCTGTGAAAATACACTAACTCGACTCATCAGAAAATATTTTGTTTGTCGCTGCGTAGTTTCGTGTCACAAGTTTCGTGTCACAAGTTTCGTGTCACAAGTTTCGTGTCACAATCTGACTCTCGCAAAATGAGAACTCCTCCTTTGTGTGCAATGTATCGTAGCGTTGTTTCACGACGGCAAGCGTCACGAGCTATCGAGGCCAGATGCGTCTTACCCAACAACGTGCATGCATATTCTATCAACAATGAACCGGGAGCGAGAGACCCTATTATATTCTCAGGAGACGGTGCCCCACAGCTCTTACATATTTGAAAAAATTTCATATTACTTCTTTGAGTAGCTGGTAAAATATTTACACAATCAGTTTCAGTTGTCTGATCATTATTAGATACATAAAAGTATTCACCTCACCATCTTATGTGAAACAGAAAAAGTCTTTATTGTCAAGAGATGTTGTTGTTGGTGTTGTCGTCTTCAGTCCGAAGACTGGTTTGATTCAGCTGTTCATGCTATTCTATCCTGTGGAAGCCTCTTCATTTCCGAGGAACTACTGCAACATACATCCAACTGAATCTGCTTATTGTATTCATCTCTTGGACTTCCCCAACTTCCCTCCAAACTAAATTGGTGATCCCTTGACTTCTCAGAAATTTCTTATCTCCCCAATTCTGTTCAGTACCTCCTCATTAGTTATGTGATCTACCCCTCTAAACTTCAACATTATTCTGTAAGACCACAATTTCGAAAGCTGTTGAAAATGTTTGTCGCTCATGTTTCCACTCATTGCTACACTGCTGAAAAGTCGTCATTACGCTTAAATCTATATTAGATGTTAACAAACTTCTCGTCTTCAAAAATGCTTTTCTAGCCATTGTAGCCTACATTTTATATCCTCCATCCTTTGTCAGTTATTTTGCAGCCCAAATAGCTGAACTCATCTACTACTTTAAGTGCCTCATTTCTTAATCTAATTCCCTTAGCATCACCTGACTTAATTCTACTAAATTCGAATATCCTTATTTCACTTTTTTTATGTCCATTTTGTATCATCCTTCTAATACACTGTCAATTCCGTTAATCTGCTCTTCCAAGTCCTTTTCTACCTCTGACAGCGTCATCGGCAGACCTCAAAGTCTCTGTTTCTCCTCCCTGGGCTTTAATTCCAACTCAAAACCTTTCTTTGGTTTCCTTTACTGCTTGGTCAATTTATATATTGAATAACACGAGGGATGGGCTACAACCCTGTCTCACTCCCATCTCGACCACTGCTTTCGTTTCATGCACATCGAATCTTATAACTGCCGTCTGGTTTCTCTGCAAATTGTGAATAGCTTTCAATTCTCTGTATTTCACCCCTGCTACCCTCAGAATTTCAAAGTGCGTATTCCAGTCAATATAGTCAAAGGTTTTCTCTGTGTATACAAATTCTTTAAACGTAGGTTTGGCTTTCCTTAACCTGTCTTCTAAGATAAGTTGAATGGACAGTATTTCCGAGCGTGTCCCTGCATTACTCCAGAATCCAAACTGATCTTGTCCGTGTCGGCGTCTACCAGTTTTTCCATTCTCCTGTAGAAAATTCGTGTTAGTATTTTACAACTATGACTTAGTAAACTGACAGTTCGGTAATTTTTACTACTGTCAGCAACCGCATTCTTTAAAATTGGTGCCGCGTGGGATTAGCCGAGCGGTCTAAGGCGCTGCAGTCGTGGACTGCGCGGCTGCTCCCGGCGGAGGTTCGAGTCCTCCCTCGGGCATGGGTGTGTGTGTTTCTCCTTAGGATAATTTAGGTTAAGTACTGTGTAAGCTTAGGGACTGATGACCTTAGCAGTTAAGTCCCATACGATTTCACACACATTTGAACATATTTAAAATTGGTAATATTACGTTCTTCTTTAAGTCTGAGGGTATTTTGCCTGTCTCATACATCTTACACACCAGATAGAAGACTTTCGACGCGGCTGACTCATCCAGGGCTATTATTAGTTCTGACGGAATGTCTTCTACTCCTGGGGCCTTGTTTCGGCTTACATCTTCAGTACTCTGTCAATATCTTCTCGCAGTATTACATCTGCCAGCTCATCTTCATCTATATCGACTTCCCCTTCTACAATTTCAAGTTCATCTCTCTTCTATATACTCTGTGTATACTACTTCCAACTTCCAGCTTTCCCTTGTCTGCTTAGGACTGTTTATTTTATCTGAGCTCTTGATATTCTTACAGCTGCTTCATTTTTCTCCAAGGCCCGTTCAGATTTTCTGTAGGCAGTATCTGTCTTTCCCGTAGTGAAGTATACTTCTAATTCCTTACATTTATCCTCTAACTACTCCCGCTTAACCATTCTGCCATTCGTATCAATCTCATTTTTAATTGTTTGCATTCCTTTCTGTCTGCTTCGTTTGCTGCATTTTTATATTTTCTCCTCTTGTCAATTAAGTTCAGTATCTCTAGTGTTATCGAACTATTTCTGCTAGGCCTTGCCTTTTCCCCTGTCTGATCCTATGCTGCGTTCACTATTTCATCTCTTAAAACTAGACATTTGTGTTCTACTATATTTCCTTCCCCCGTTTTAGTCATCTGTTACCTAACACTTCCTTCAAAACTCTAGCAACCTCTGGTTCTTTCAACAAATCCCAATAAAAACGTACATCAATTTCTCGTAGCTTCGCTGCACAGTCATGAAATATTTTATAAATATCGTAGTCAGCTTTTTAAAGGAAAATTATTTGTTTGTAGTGATCAGTGTTTCAGATTCGACTGTGTGGCCGCTATGAAACAGAATTAATGGCACCTAAAAATCATTTTTTATGATGCGACACGAAAGTTGGTTTCGTCACATTGTGATCCAGATCAAGACCTCTTGAGTCTATAATACTCTCTGAACGCTGGAAGTATATTAGCTGTATTCTGCTTTATTTGGGTTTGCATTTGTGATATTGCATGGGGTGAATCATTCCGTATTGCTTTGTTTCCTTTGTTTCATATAAAACAGAAGATGGATTTGTTGTACTATGATCTGCGGAATAATGTATACAGGGGGATTCAGTGGCCTTTACTGCTGGGTTTTTGCAGCCAACAACACCTTTAAATACCATGACCGAAAGATTTTCAAATTGTCTCGCTCGCTATATGTGAACTATTAGTCCAGAAGAAAAATTTATCGCCAACCATTTGTAGTAAAGTTCATGTAGTTAAAAAGTTTTTACTGGGATACGTTTTGCTGGAGGCACAGTTTCAAGTTACTCGAGAAAAACATTTGAAGGTCACTTTTTGTATGCTTCTGAATAATTCGAAAACTATGGCCTCTAGCGAAAGAATTACATAATTACCAAATTTACCTACATTAAATTTCATACAAAAAGATCCTGTAGAACTTTGCTGCAGGACTATTTGTTTGTCCTTAGAGCTGAAGAATATGAAAATCTTGGGTGTTGTATTTGAAGGCATATTCAGCAGTATTCAGCAGTAGATCAAGCTGAATCACCCTGTATTTGTTACAGATTACTAATCTGTGTATGAAGTGCTCAATTTAAATGCATTGTAAGTACATTACTTGCACCAGCTTTATTTTTATTCGTTTCCATTTGTCATAGTTTCTCGCACTGAATAGCTTGAAACAATGTATGTGTGTAGTGTTTGCTGTGGCAGGACATAAGAAATGAATGTATGCTGTAGCACTAGCCTTTCACATTATTAAATAACATCTTCGTAAAACATTATTATAGTATATTATGGCTGAGGCAGCACTGTTTAAAACAGACCGACGGAACCCCTACAGTGTTAATCAGATTTTGATTTATTGTTCACAAGTTTGCAGATAAATTATCAGGAATATGTTATGAAATAGTGCTGATAAAATAATGGGCTACTGCTGTGGGTGAATTTCTTAAATTCTCTCATGTGTGAAGAACTTTATTGAATGCTGTCAGTTGATTGAGCCACGATACCCTTGCTGTGACTGATGGGCTGGGTAACCAGCTGTTAACAGGGAGCTCCAAGGCAGCCACGTGATAAAGGGTCAGCTGTCAAGGAGCACCCAACTGCGATGTACTATGTCAGATTTGCTCAACTGGAATTGAAATAAAATAACATTGATTAATGATAGCAGGGGTCATGCAGCAAAGTGTGTATGAGAAATGGAATGAATCACTGCGTGTGCTTTGCTGTAATTCTTGATTTGTGTTTGGTACTTTGACTTTATTGAAGTACTTTCATTAGTTTACTTGCAAGTCTTACATTGAGAAGATACATGCTATATTCAGTGTGAAAATATTTACATGAAAGTGACAGCCCAATTACTCATAGAAAGAGTTATATGTTTTGTGGACTTGTGTATTGTACGATTTGTGGTAGTGTCGATTTCTTCCTAATCTGATATTACGAATTTAGATAACTGGCAGTATAGGCCTAATTTTGGGCTTGTTAACTACTGTGGTTAGCAATTACCATGTGGTCCAGTTTGGGATCAAATTGTATAGCATCTGACCTTTGTCGAGGATGATGACCTAGTACACCCAGGTTCATGTAGGTCATTAGAGGAATTTAGATTCACCTAGAATCACACAGAATCATATGACAGCAGCTTCTCCACAGTGGCGACCCTGCCAGGATCTTGGGTATTATTTGTGGATAGGGGACTGTAATAAGACTTCAGCAATGGCACAGTCGACCCAGTCAGCTACAGGCAAAACAGTTGGCGCTGCTTGGATCATATGAGCCTTTGATGAAGTCCAGTGCATCCCTCGAGACATCTGCAGCAGTGTCTGGTGAGCCTGACGCAGTTGATTCATCACAAGGATTTATGCAGAGGTCCAAGTTCCGAAAGCAGCGACTGGAGAGTTAATGGTTGGTGTGGCTGACTTGTCTAGAGAACCTGCTTGGGCAGTTTTTCTCACATGTTTGTTCTCAGCAGCATGCTGATTGATTACACAGACCGAGATGATTAATGATTATCTGACGTCCTCAAAGAATGGAGGTGATGTGACGCTTTCACCCATCAAAGGCAGCTGGCCGGACGTCACACAATAAACACATCTAGTGTTTGATCAAGCAGGAGGCACTGGTAGTTGGAAGCCACTGGTAGCTGGTAGCAGATGGCTGCTCACTGGTTGGAGGTAGAAGGTTGCTGTTAGGATCCTCGGCAGCAGTCTACAAATTGTGGGTGTATCAGTGGTACCAGCAATTGTCGGCAGCTGATTCACCATCCAGCAAGAAAGGTTACCTAGGTGCAGAATAGGTTTAACATAAAATCATATCATATTTTCTTAGATTGTCAGAAAACAAAAAAGAGGTAGCACTGAAGTCAGTCGAAGCTGTAAGGAAGATGCTTGAGAAAACTTCTTTAAATTGATAATTTATACTTTGTAATTGTTAGTGACGTAGATTCACTACCCAATGATATTGATTATCTAGGTGCAAAATCTATTTAACATAAAATCATCCTTTTTCTTTAGATTGTTTGAAAACAAAAAGGAGGAAGCACTGAAGTTATAAGGAAGCTATCTGAAGAAGCTTCGTTAAACAGGCAGTTTACACTCTGTAATTGTTAGTAACAGATGTTCGATGCCCTACATGGAAGATAGTTGTAGGAGAGTAGTATTTAAGATTGGTGGGGAAGGTGAGAAAGCACCCCAACGTGGAATGGGATACAAAGCTAAACAAGCAGTGGAAAAGGAACCTGAATGTAACGAGTATGAGGAATTGGAAACTAATTGCAAAAAATAAAAGATTCCAATTTGATATGAAGACTTTAAGAAAAGGAAAGCGTTAAAATCTGAGTGCAGTATACTGAATGAAAATAAGGAAACATTTAAAGCTAGTCTCTTGGTAAATCTTTGTGAAGAGGATAGACAAGAAGTAGCAAAGGAGAGTAAGGTTGTCTACGCTGAGAGGGTACACGAAGTTCAGTTAGTAGTACCTAACTTAAATAATAAAAGTGAATTGTAGTGGTACCTAAACCAATGGATAAAGTAAATAACAAGAGTGAAACACATGATTCTGACTACAGTTGAACACTATTCTTTAGTGTTGTATCATCATTAACAACAGACCTCAGCAGTCTACCTGCTATGTTTATACTTCTTAAGGATAAATAATGTAAAAACTCTTACAGATAACATGGAACTTAAAGTAATGTAGTATAGTTGTGTTATGTACAGTATTATAGTGGCTGGAATCTGGTTTCGTGGGAGAGAGTGGATCAGATTGTGGAAAGGGACCCAAATCAGTTGCTGTTAGTTGCGCAAACATACAAACTTTATTTTGCTAAAACACTTAATCACATATGCCCTTAAAAGAATTCAGAAACAATATGGCTGAATGCCAGAACACAAGTTATTAAAATTGCCTTAAGGAATACACATGGCTGAAGGCCTTAGTTACAGAATAGAAGATTTGAGGGCTTAAGGCCTGGAAACAAGAATTTCAGTAAGTAACTTTTAAAAGTTTTAAACAATAACCTTTCATATCTTACTTTAAGACTTATGAAGGCCTTATCTTAAAATATTTCACATTAAGTCCGTCTGAAGCCCATATACTGAACATAGAACCACTCAAGGCTTAAAGCCTGGATATGAAAATTAAGGTAAAAAGGAAAATTCTCAAATGATTCTTCAAATTTTAATTGAAGATGGCTGAAGGCCTTATCTTCAAATATTTCACGTAGACGTTCAGCTGAAGGCCATATACTGAACATTAAAACAAACTATATTAATACAAAGCTGAAGGTCTTGCACAGTACTTGAGACTAAAAGGAAATCACAAGCCAAAACAACAGAACAGTGGTGCTCAGAGGTGTTCCAAGTGTCGACCCAGGGAGGAAACTCTGACATAAGTTTAGGTGAGACAGGCAGCCAAGCGTAAAACTAAATAATCGGATGGCAATATGACCTAGGGATGGCTGAAGAACCAACCAACAACCTAACCAATTCCCTTCCACCCAACCGAAGTCACGACAACCGAAAATATCAGTGAGGACAAAGATACCAGCAGCACTACATCTTGACAATTGGCATCTAAATACAGTCAAGGCACAATAACCACTCAAGAAAATGAACAACACCAAGGCTGTCAAACTACATGCCGCGTCAGACAGCATCAACATGGCGAGGAAAACACACTGTCGTAAAACTATGCTAACGACCAGGGCAGGTAACCAGAACATTAATGGCCACAAGGCAGAAGACACTGCTGGTGCACTTCACTAGTAAGTTACAATCAATTCAAAAGTTAAACACCATACAGGAAAACAGCTGCAAAATTTTCCTGACTCCAGCACACCATACATTGCTGCTTGCGGGACCGGCCCAGGAAGCAACAACCGGCAATTAACGAAGAGATGTCACAACAGTTGAGATTTCATAACAGGTTAACCTGTTTTACTCTATGGACTTCCCCACTATTGGTGATTATATTTGGTCTTTTTAGTCCGTTTAATTCATGACATAGATTTTACAACCTGATGATGAGAGCATTGTCTCTTGAAACGCGTTGTTAAAATATGTATAAGAATCGCGGTTGAATGCTAGCAGTGATAATCAGGTTAACCTGATTACTCAACTCCAGTATCCAGGTTCAGTGGGCGACGAATTTTGCAGCTCTCGCAGCTGGTGCCTCACAAATCTAACCACACATAAGTGCCGCCAGTGGCCCCAGCCTGCTCTCGCACCATGCAGACTTCCTCGCTGCTCTGTCGCAACCGACCGACTGTCTCACACACACCACCACACAGAAGTATAGCGGTCACACCAAAGATGGTACAGCAGTACTAGTATCGATAAGCGCTGCTGCTGCCACTGATAGAGGCAAGTCAGCAACTCTTTATGGTAGTAACTCAGGGAGCAATAAGACACCACTCAATTGTGAGAAAATACCAAAGAAGAAACAGCATAAACGCGAGCCGACCTTGGCTCAGTGGCACTGTTATAAGATATATAAAACAACTGCACAGCGCTAAGTTACGTGGCAAAATGTTCTTAAAGGGCCAGGCAAAAGACTTAGATTTGAAGAGATTTATAGCAGGTATCCTTGTAGTTGAGAAGGACTCAGTGAATAACAATGAACTGGAATCACTTAAGTTAGTTACATACGATGCAGAGGGCTCTCTGTAGACCCAGCTACATTTTTTAAGCACATTGAGGAAGTGTTTCCCATGACTTTGGCACATACAAGGAAATTAAACTCATTGTTGAATATTATGAGTAGAAGCAGCAACGAGGAATTCCATCCGCAGCAACAGATTTAAGTCATTGTGACAGTTCGAAGTAGCTTTTGAAAGAGAATTCATTTGCCCTAGTGAATACACTACAGTATAAGACGGTAGAAAAACTGCTTTTCAAAAGTGTTTAAGACATGAAGAACAGAATGATGACGATTGTTATTACGCATGCAGTTGCTTAACTGACGTTACAGTAAGCTTCAACATTAAGTAGAATCTCTGGAAGCGACGGAATGTGCTTAATAATGTCCATCCTTTGAACTTTGTAAGCAGTGCATCTAGAGACAACGTGATTACATGTAGCGACAGTAATGTGTGTTAGTGAATTAAATCTGACGGTCATAAACATGTTTGTATTACGGATTATTGGGGGGGATGCCTTACATTATAATTAGGTAGTATGTAATCTATTATGTCAAGTGATGTCAATAAAAGGTAAAAACTACGGGTAAGGATTTGATAATAGTGAACTGTGCTTTGTGTCATGCTTACTACGATTTGTAAATGAAATTTACTTATTGATCAGGAGAGTAATGTCTATTAGAGTTGTTATTGGAAGAGATTTAAGATGTATCTTTACAGGAGGAGGTTATAGTGTTGAGTGTAGAGGATATCATAGTGATACGATATTTCTCACAGGGCCTGGTACAAGACAGTGAGAGCAAAATTCATTGTGCAATTATATTTGGTTATGTTGTTACTTTAGTACCTTTTGGCTTCATAGTTTCACTTACCGTAGGATACATACTCATGTTAATTATTGATTTCCTCAATATTATGTGTCGGATGACGTTAAAAGAAGATTGACCATTTCGTTATCTCTGAATTATTGTTGTGATTCAATTGTTTCACTGACATTGCAGTAAGATTCAGAGTTAAGCAGAATCGCTTTGAGCTACAGAATGTGCTCAACAACATTTATTCTTTGACCATTACTGATGGGATAAGGTATTCTAATGTACCCTGTTACGTAATGGGAAGGATATGGTTGGTAAAGATAGGATGCTGAAAGAACTTCATAGAGAGTGAGACTCGTTGTTGACGTGTATCTACCCTGAAGTTGATTAAGTACAGTAAAGAATATTTTAGTTTACGTTACAGGATGTTGAGAACAAATATATATCTTTGTCGCTGAATTAAGACGATACTTGGGCGAAATTTGCTTTAATATTTATTGTTTATTGACGTATAAAAGTAATGTTGTCATGTAGCTAAAATACGTGTGTGATGTAGAGAATGTACTGTATCATAGTCCATTTGTTTATCAACTGCGGCTGAGATTCTGAGATAATGGTATCGTTGGCATGAGATTAGCGCACTCTAGCATCGTCGAACTACACTAATGCTCATAAATTAAGGATAATTGCAGAACGTGGTGCCACACAACGTGGCACTACTCAAAACTGGCGCTAATAGCATAGACACATAGGAAACACACACGACACAGATCTGCAAGTCCACGGTATTGGTGATAAGTTGAGAAAACCCTCCCGGAACACATTGCACGTTTCACGTTGCACGCACTGCACGTTGCTGCACATGGTGGTCTGCAGCAGGTGATATTTACGTGTTAGCATGTTGGCCCAACAACAGTGTCAGTTACGATTGCAGTGGACACGGAATTATCGTGAGTGGATCGTGTATCAATGGAAATGTGTCGCTTAGTCCAGTGAATAACGTTTCTCTTTGCTCCATTGTCGATAGCCGTGTCCGGGTATGCCGCGATGTAGGCGAACAGCTGATCGAAACTGTACCTGCACCACAGTCCCAGGAAGGTGGGGAAAGTACTATAATATGAGGGACAATAGCCTGGGTCTCCATGACACCTATGGTAGTAATCGATGGCATCATGACCGCTGTGGTCTGCATACCTATTATTGCGGACCGCATACATTCCTTCATGCTTGATATACTCTCCGACATCGATGACTTCTCTCAGCAGGATAACCATTGGTATTAAAAGTCCACAATCGTGCTGAAGTGATTTGAGGAGTATGATAGTAAACTCACGTATCTTAACCACTATATTCGACTGATATGAATCCGATGAAACATACATGGTGCCCTGTCGGAAACTTTCTCCGTGCCCATTAAGTTACGGCGGTAATTTACGAGAACCGCATGGCCTGTGCTTAGGTATCTATTGTCAAGTAACTCCATAAACTTGCCAGTGATTTGTTGAATGCATCAATACGCTTTTAAGGCGGAAATAATAATGCTTTAACTCACCAGTGTATATTGGAATTACGTGGGAAAAACGGAGCACCGAACACGTTTGGTGTAAAAAAAGGTTCAAATGGATCTAAGCACTATGGGACTTAACATATGAGGTCATGAGTCCCCTAGACGTAGAACTACTTAAACCTAACGTAAGGACACCACACATATCCATGCCCGAGGCAGGATTCGAGCCTGCGACCGTAGCAGCAGCGCGGTTCCAGACTGAAACGCCTAGAACCGCTCGGCCACAGCAGCCGGCCTTTCGCTATATGTACCACACAGAGATGAAGAGGTTTCCAGTAGAGTGGATGGTATGAAGGGCCTTATAACACCAGGCAGTATACTGATGCCCCACGAAAGCAAGTTGTACGTGGGGCGAAGAAAGTTCGTCCATTTAAAGTGTAAACTCCAGCAAGCCAGGTTATCAGTGAATTTAACGGCTAGGCCCATGTTATGACATCATTAGTTATTTGCCAAGTATTCACTCTTATCAAACATTTGTTTTTTTTTTTTTTTAAAAAAATAGTAAACCACACATAACCTTTTAGAAGTGAGCAGTTCTTCAAATATTGAGTGGAATACCTCAAATTCAAAGGATCGCAGTGGCTTAGCCAATTTAACAACGATAGAAAAATGTCGAGAGAAATGTAATACCTTAAACCCCCCAGGCTAACACAACGGTTTTAAATTACATATCCAAGTTTTGAAACGGTCCTTTAAGGGATCTGGCACATTTAAAGTCAAATTTTGGAGGTCATATGTGACAACAACCAGTAGAAACCAAGCAACAGGTAAAATATCCCTAGCTAACAAAATGGTTTTAAATTAAATACCATATTTAACACAGTCTTTTGAGAGCGCGGACAAACTAAAGCAAATACAAATGCCAGCAAATTGTCCGGATGACTAGGGAAAACCAGATACAGAAAAGGCACGGAACCAAAAGGGACCCTAGCCATAAGTCAAGGAATGCGTGAATTCTGAAAAGATTTAGGGCCACGGGAATCAGTGAAGAAAAGATTTAACTTGCGCGGTGGTTACCGTGCCATATAGCAGGTTCCCACGAGGTAACGGGAGCGGTGAATCCAAATTTTCCGTCCGGTAATATCGTGCCGCCGGTGCTCACACCCCTGTCAGGCGGGGCCAATTGCACGCATAGACCGCAGAAACAGAAGCTGACCCACCAGGCAACAGCAGGGCGCTGGTAAAGTAAGCATCATGTGACAAGAAGACGCCTGGGAAAACAAAAAAGGTCAATTATAAGTACGATAACACATTCAGTAAATAGCTGCCTGAAAAAGGAAACCAGAATAACGTAAGCCAACAACCTAAAAATAAATGGTAGCCCGATTAATTGACTAAACTAAGAATCTCAAGAAAAGTATAATTTAAAAGATACCGAGAAGCAAGAATAAGTACAGTAATATCACCAAGAAACAAACATACACTACTGGCCATTAAAATTGCTACACCAAGAAGAAATGCAGAAGATAAACGGGTATTCATTGTACAAATATATTGTACTAGAACTGACATGTGATTACATTATCACGCAATTTGGTTGCATAGAACCTGAGAAATCAGTACCCAGAACAACCACCTCTGGCCGTAATAACGGCCTTGATACGCCTGGGAATTAAGTCACACACAGCTTGAGTGGCGTGTACAGGTAAAGCTGCCCATGCAGCTTCAACACGATACCACAGTTCATCAAGAGTAGTGACTGGCGTATGGTGACGAGCCAGTTGCTCGGCCACCATTGACCAGAAGTTTGCAATTGGTGAGAGATCTGGAGAATGTGCTGACCAGGGCAGCAGTCGAACATTTTCTGTATCCAGAAAGGCCCGTATAGGACCTGCAACATGCGGTCGTGCATTAGCCTGCTGAAATGTAGGGTTTCGCAAGGATGGAATGAAGGGTAGAGCCACGAGTCGTAACACATCTGAAATGTTACGTCCACTGTTCAATGTACCGTCAATGCGAACAACAGGTGACCGAGACGTGTAACCAATGGTACGCCATACCATCACGCCGGATGATACGCCACTATGACGATGACGAATACACGCTTCCAATGTGCGTTCACCGCGATGTCGCCAGACACGGATGCGACCATAATGATGCTGTAAACAGAACCTGGATTCATCCGAAAGAATGACGTTTTGTGATTCGTGCACCCAGGTTCATCGTTGAGTACACCATCGCAGGCGCTCCTGTCTGTGATGCAGCGTCAAGCGTAACCGCAGCCATGCTCGGCGAGCTGATAGTCCATGCTGCTGCAAACGTCGTCGAACTGTTCGTGCAGATGGTTGTTGTCTTGGAGACGTCGCCATCTGTTGACTCAGGGATCGAGACGTGGCTGCACAATCCGTAACAGCCATGCGGATAAGATGCTTGTCATCTCGACTGATAGTGATACGTGGCCGTTGGGATCCACCACCGATTCCATATTCTGCTAACAGTCATTGGATCTCGTCCAACGCGAGCAGCAACGTCGCGATACGATAAACCGCAATCGCGATAGGCTACAATGAGAAATCGGTTGGAAACTTTCCTCATGTCAGCACGTTGTAGGCGTCGCCACCGGCGCCAACCTTGTGTGAATGCTCTGAAAAGCTAATCATTTGCATATCACAGCATCTTCTTCCCGTCGGTTAAATTTCGCGTCTATAGCACGCCATCTTCGTGGTGTAGCAATTTTAATGGCCAGTAGTATAGTTTAAGTGTTTCTTAAAAGACATCATAGTCGCCGTTGAGCGTATGAAATATTAATTATTACGATAGCAATTTCAGCCTTAGGGCCATTTTCAAGTAACACTGCAAAAATTACATTCTGTCAGAATTTAACTTTTACAGTGTTACTTGAAAATGGTCCTACATTCTGTCATAATGTAACTTTTTCAGTATTACTTGAAAATGGCCCTACATTCTGCCAGAATGTAACTTTTGCAGTGTTACTTGAAAATGGCCCTACATTCTGTCAGAATGTAACTTTTTCAGTATTACTTGAAAATGGCCCTACATTCTGTTAGAATGTAACTTTTGCAGTGTTACTTGAAAATGGCCCTAAGGCCGAAATTGCAATCGTAGTAATAAATATTTCATACAGACAACGGCGACTATGATGTCTTTTAAGAAACATTGTATGACTGTGAATCTGAACCATGAGAAGTTAATCAATAGTTTAAGTGGGTTTTAAATGACGGTATTTGAATTTCCTTTCAGAGTTGAAATCCTAGTTCTGTTAATAAAATAATGGCCAAATACCAGTACGAGACGGCCCGCAGAGCTAGTCAGGCTCTAAGAGCCATATAAGAAATCTCGCCTTACGACACCCAAGGGCGCCAACACAGGAAGTTTCACAGCTTTTAGGCAGCGCACCCGGTGTATTGAAATATGTGTCCAGATCGGAATGTAAAACGTAATTAAAATAGCGCATTAATCATAAATGTTCATGAGAGCACCAGTAGCACCTGTGACCTCCCTCACATTCCCACCACTTCCACAGAAAAACTTTGTGTTCTGCCTTAGGGCGCCGGCTGAAGTGGCCGTGCGGTTCTAGGCGCTGCAGTCTGGAACTGCGAGACAGCTACGGTCGCAGGTTCGAGTCCTGCCTCGGGCATGGATGTGTGTGATGTCCTTAGGTTGGTTAGATTTAACTAGTTCTAAGGTCTAGGTGACTAATGACCTCAGAAGTTTAGTCCCATAGTGCTCAGAGCCATTTGAACCTCTTTTTTTTTCCGGCAGGTCTTGTCATGGGGGAAGCCTCGTCAGAGAGGTTCACCGCATGAGCGTCTAGGGAAGTGATTCCAGTGGTTGTTTACCGTTGCCTTCCACTGATGATGATGAAATGAAGACGAGGACAACACAACACCCAGTCCCTGAGCGGAGAAAAATCTCCTACACAGCTGGGAATAGAACGCGACCCCCTTGGCGTGACAGACCGCCGCGCTGACCGTGACAGTAATAATATTAGGCATCATTTGGCATGGATAAATGCTATCAAGGGAGAAGGTTCGCCAAGGCGAAAATTGCTCCGCTACGGAAGGCATCTTAAAATCAAACAGTAAAAAGGTATCACCATAATTGACACATCACCATAATCGACACACGTTGGGATCACAACTAAGTTATTTTTTAACAAAGTAACACAGAACACTCAGCGAACAGCGAGTTGGGCAGGCTTATACTGTTTCTATAAGAGATACAGGCCTCACCAACGGCGGATCCAAACTTCCCAAAAAGCACAAATTCAGTGAAAAATCATATACGGCAGGGCAGTAACAACAGAGTCTGCTAACGCCGCCAAACTAGAACATACAATACGGCTCGACAACAGGAAAGAGGTGCCCTTTCAGCGAACCGCAATCAGCCAATCATAATCAATGCCGTTCCCGTTGCAGTAGTTCCCTCGGAGCGAATCGGTCAAGACACTGACCACCGGCGCGTGTCAACACACGTTTCCTGCAAACGACTACTTCCCTCCTCGTCCCCGTTGACTGTTTGTTCCACACTCGCCCGCCTCGGAAACGTTTCAAACCGGAAGACGCTACGCAAGAGCGCCACTCGGCGACCACACGGAAAACAAACCAGAGATTCGATCTACAGACCGCAATCGATACGAGCCGACACGGCTCCAGGACCATATGGTCATAAACGGACCGTCTACAATCAGAGTTTTTCCGCTCCAGTGAATTAAGTTTCAGCAACTTGCTTATGATAACAGATAATAATACTGGCAAAGTAGGACTTTTTTTTTTAATTTCTGAAAATTGTCTTGATGTAGAATCCATATCAAATGAACATTCGTTTGCGAAACGTAGTAATGTTATCAAATAACCCTCTCTAATCGGTTGTATGTGTTCGTGACTTTGATTTGCACCATGGTCTAAGAAGGTGAAAACTGTTGTTCGTTTTCACTGAAATCCAGTGGAATTTTTGTACGTCAACGCCAAGTATGATTTTCAGTATGTTATTGACTCAGGTAATTAGATGTTACGTTCAGTTTTCAAATTTAGTACTGTCATCAGCTATGTCTCTGAAGAAATGGAGGCACGTTTGCCCACAACGCTTTTAAAAACGCCCAAGTATTGCATATATACAGAATATATCATTAAAATAACTAACAAAATTACTATTAAAATAGAAAGGTGGTCATGTCAGTTTGATTTTTGTATGTCACCGATGTGCACGTCAGAGAGAGAGAGAGCAAGTTACGTTACTGTTAAACAGTCTTAGGTCTTGTTGTGGCACAGTCTTTGCCTCTGCGCAGTCTGATACATTCTCAGTGTGGTAGATGATGGTAGTATTTAGTAGTGCTGTGTGAATCTGTGATTGTACCTGTTAGATGAAGAAAGGACAGCAAAGGATGAATATGATGGGTACATTGAAAAATTGAAGGAATATTAATTTTGAATAATGTCATTATTTTTGAAGAGAAAAAGTTTGAGGCAAGAACGCAACATTGCGCAGCTAGTAATGTTTATTTTTAGCTAGTTAAATTGTTCTGAGCTGAGAGAAAGGCCATACCACTTCCATGAGTCATGTATTTGCATATTAATTAATGAAGCTGTTAGATTTTATAGAAAGTCTCTGTTAACTTTGTACCCATTTTAAATTATTATCCACTTTGTAAAGCGTAGTATTGTTCAAATCAATGTCATGTATAAAGCTCCCGTGAAGTATTACTCCTTCTCTTTGAATACATATTTCATGCTAAAATCTTTGTGTAGGTATATCATTTCATAGGAATACTTACTCTCCCTATCCCACTGTTTATCATTACGTATTACCTCATGCAACAAGTTGAAAGGTTGCATATGTATTTAGAAACAAAAATCTAGCTTAGCCGCTGCCTAGTTCGTGTTTGCTGTTGTGCTTTCGAGAAATCTACAACAATCCTGTCAAGACGCGAGGTAAGTGGAAATTTTAATTAGGGCCAGATAATAGTTTTACTTCCGTTGCGCATCTATTACAAAGTCAAGCTAGTCAAGCTAGATTCAGATCAGTCACATTTCAGTTAATATTACATTCTATAAAATTAGGCTAAACTTCATACAGAAACAAATACAGGGAGCAACTTACAAAATGAATGAAGAAAGAATGTTGACTGCCAATTGATGTGTATGTGTGTTTTTACCAGTTTGTGTAGGGTTATGAATATATACATTGAATAAATTGTACTTTATGTTGAGTTATCGTACATTCCTTCTTGAATCAAAACTTCGGCCTACTTTCCACTCTTACGTTGTCTTCCTCAAGATCCAATATACGGTCCAAGTGAGCTTTTATTTTGCACCCTCCCACCTCCAATTTTCCTTTTACATCCGTTTCCTCGTTATCCTCCAGTCTTCTATGGATATGTATACACAACGGTTACTGTGTATCTAATGTACTGTAACACGAGGTTGAACCACTTTCATGCCGTAGCGCTGGTTACGCTTTATCCTAAAAGAATGTCACGAGATTTACTCAGAATCCTCACAACATGGGTCCAGTGCCATAGGCTTTAACGAATTCCTGAGGATTATTTCGACATTACTTCGGCGCTTTTCTAGCCATTGTTGGACGGCAGCTGCGATGTTATATATTACCCTGGATGTGTCACGTTAAGCTGTGAGCTATAAATTTATCGTCCACTTCGATTTCATGTAAACCTGCACGTAGGGCTACTCTGTGGCAATATTATCAATATTTTCGTGTATTTGTGGAGTAATTTTGGCCAGATCATAGTTATTAGATGAAATAAATACGTATAATAATCATTAGGCGTTGTCTGTTCGTGCCTGCCGCTATAACTACGCAACCCACACTCGCTGCCTCATGGGTGAAATATGATACGGTAGCCATGCATGGAAGTTCCGATTTTTTACTACAGGGTTTGGACCGAAGAAATGGGTAGAAATAAGGTCATCTCACCGATAAACTTCTCATAGGAAGCTGCTGAAGCAAATAATCATTGAATGCTGAAGTGGCCGAGACTGGCCAGAATGAGCCCTCTATAATGTTCGGGAATGTTATTCACTGTTCCAGATGGCTAGACTAGGTAGTCTGTGTGTCACCCTTAGGCGCTGCTATGGGTCAACATCTATCTACCTTAAGGTGAACGCTGAAAATTCATTGGTTAAGTATGTTATGGAACATAGGAGGTGCTCAGAAACTGCACAAAACCAGTCAAGACATACGGGAGATAAATTTTCTACCGTCCCTAACTGCAGATGGCAAGGTGCGAGAATGCAGAGTTCTGTATTCGTGTGACTGGTACCGAGAGACTCCCCGTTCAAGAAAACATGGGCTTAATACGCTAGGCTATATGTTCTCCAACTTTCCCTGTGATGGGTGCAGTCAAGTCACTCCCTCGTCACTTATTTCCGAAACCATCACGCAACTGGCGGAAGTGTGCTCGACTCTCTTCGTATGTAGTTGCGAGTCTTAGCCTTGTTCGGCATAAATAATAACAATTGTTGCCTGTGCGGCATTTTGTGGGGCGGGCTGAGCGTTTATAGGTCGCTGGAGTAGGGGCACCCCTGCTAAGGATGCCTCCTTCAGCGTTTCCACGCAGAGGTTACACACTGAACTATGAATTCGCAAGAAGGTTGTTTAGCACCACGTGCTAACGGCAAGCGTGACACATCTGTATTACCATACACGTGAACATTACTGTCAGTGGTCCCTCTAGTAGGGTAATCTAGATTTCTTTTACTTGAACACTGGTAGTTGTTGTTGACCATAATAGTTTTAGAACGTTTCACAATTTGAGAAAATTCCAGAAGGTTCTACATTGTTCTAGAATGTTAAAGAACGTCGAGAATGTTTTAGAATGTTTACGTTCTCGGATTTACCATTGTCTTGTTATGATGAGGATAAGAAATACGACAATGTAGAGTAAGTAAGGCACGACAACAAAAGTTACAATAGTGTGGTATTAATTTAAAAGTATGTTGTTTTTCTCACGGTTAGCAATTATTAGTAATTAGTTGTAGTGAAGAATTATTAGCATTGTGTCTTATGCGTAAACCACATTTATTGCAATGACGTAAAAATTGTAAAAGTAGCTGCGATAGGAAACAGAGAAAGATAATTTCAACTTACCTTATTGCGGCCCCAGTGTCCAGGGGTAGTTAAATTTCATCGAGATATTCTGTAAATGGCGTCTGGGCTGTTTACAGAACAGCTTAACACAAATTTTCTTCATTGATTTCTCCGGCTTTCTTAATCCCAATCATTACATTTATGAAACTGTTCCGCCCAGTATTTCTTCTAGTATCTAAAACATTCAACACTATTTCACAAGACCAAGACGAAACTAATGTGGACGGTGCCATATTCGTAACATAATGCAGGCTGCCATAACACATCGTATCAATTACAACGAAAGACAGACCCATGTCAGAGACGATTATTCGAAAGAACTAACACTGTTTGATTCTGTGACATTAATTCTGTATATTAGAAAAATAAAACTTCCTGTAATAACTTGTATTGACAATAATAATTATTTTTAGCTGATTTTGTTCAATTTGAACGTAAAAATACCTGGATGACTACGTTCTCAGAATAGACACATATTTGCATTAAATTCTTACTGATTTTTTTGTAACAATCTGGTGGGGTAAACGAATAGAAATAATCAATATATAAAAATCTGCACCCCAGCAAATACCAAGAACTGCGCGAATATCGACAAAAAGTGAGTGGTAGTGAGGCAAAGAGAGAGTCACCCCACTCTGCATCGTTACCAAATTTATTCAAAGTGGCTGATTCAAGATGGCCTCGATACATGTGGCAATGTCGCCATGTTGCCATGGCAAGAAGTTTAAATTTCTCCAAGAAAATAGGTCAGTTCGGTTAACTCTACTAACCTAAACCCCTCCCATCCTCTATAAAATCGCGGGCAAAAATGGAGGGAAATGGTGGGAAAATATGTCGTTTGGGCTACTTCCACTAACCTAAGTCTTTCAGCCACCACCTCTTCCTTGTAACTGGCGGTTAAAGGACTCAGTCTGAGCTGGGCTGCTGGATAGGGTGGATGTAAGTCTTTATTTTGCATACATTGTTTACTCAAACAATTTGAGTTGTGAAAGTTCCTGGCAGATTAAGACTGTGTGCCGGACCAAGACTCAAACTTGAACCTTTGCCTTTCGCTGCCAAGTGCTCTACCAGCTGAGCTACCCAAGCACGACTCATGACCTGTCCTCATAATTTTAGTTCCGCCAGTACCTCGCCTCCTACCTGCAAGTTTCGTAGGAGACACTGGCGGAAGTAAAAGGCAAAGGTCCCGAGTTCGAGTCTCGGTCTGGAACACAGTGTTAATCTGCCACGAAGTTTCAAATCGGCACCCACTCCTCTGCAAAGAGAAAATTTCATTCTGAATTTGAGTTCTCATAGGCAGTAGCTCGATCCAGTGTGTTCGCCATGAGGTCCAGAGTCCAAATGATATTGAACACAGTACCGCCACCAGAGGCCACTGCTATTCCTCCCCTGATGTAATCCAAGATGGCAGTCTGGGGAAAAATAGTGGGAAAAGGACTCAGTCTGTGTACAGCTGCTGGAAAGGAAGGAGTGTGCTTTATTTATTTTCAGCGGGAAGTTGGGGCAGTTTATTTAGGGATGGATTTTACATTGTTTATTTATTACACTGATTAAAAAAACTTGCCCTCACATGCTTTGGGTCACAGTAATTAATGTACAGACCTGTAATCTGCTCCTAAGTTACCGAAATAATGCAGTACACTGATGTACAGACATGGAAAGGTCTCATAAATTGTCAAAATAATGCATATAAAACGCTCTGATAATCGCTCACTAATTGTAAACCGTCGAAATAATGCATTTCGCAGATTACAGACATATTTGCAAAATACACTGATGTACAGACATGGTAACTACGTGTAAAATCGACAAAATAATGAATGTTTAACACTCTGCAAAAACGCTTACAGCCCTTAAACAGCCGAAATAATGAAGTGCACAAACTCCCTTTGCACGTAAAAATGATTTTGAACTATCATTAAGAAATTCGACATCAGCGTATCAGCAGACTGTTCACTACAGAGGTCCAAGATGTAAACACCAGAGCGGTGCATGCACAGCAGTTCAGCCTGTCCCACACGCATGACGCCTCTTGCCACACACACGTTTACCTAACCACCGTGGCTGAAGAATCACCTTTGTACCTGAGGGTCCAGCAAGATGTCTGCCTAGCGATCACACTCACAGTGCAATGAAAAGGTTGTCGGTATTATACGACATCTCATGCCTATACGAATAACAGCCAAGTCTCCCTTTCCACATGCTATAGAAATCTTTTGCAGTGCTTTCAGAAATTGTTTACGAAAATATCCCAGAGTAATACCGAATGCCTTGTTCCTGATGGTCCTAACGCTGCAACCGATCCATCACTTGATCCCCTTCCCAGAAATTGCAAGTCCTACTTTCAGCATACGTTTCAAAAACGTTAGCAATGTCCTCAACTCAAAAGCCTTCATCATGTCTGTCCATGCTTGCAAAAAATACCGTTAACCATAAAAGCATTCTTGTTGTTTGGAAAGAGAGCACTGTATAAGTACAGATAGAAAAATTAGAACAATTACGCAAACAGAATGCGAAGTACCATCCTACAGAAGAGAAAGACAGCTGAAATTTTAGGTGTCCTACAGCTGCTGGTCTAGAGATGTCTTAATGCCACAGTCGCTGATGAGGGACAATATAATGCCAGAGATTGATGGTCTGCTGCTACTTGTCTTTGATCACCTGAACAATGAAGACATCACAAAACTCTCATAACTCTGTAGGTACCTCGCCCCCATCTTGTTCGAACCAGTCTGCAAAGTCTCTTATGTCCCTTTACTAAGTATGTCTTGTGAATGGATGGAGCATTCTGATCGGCTCTTGCTGAATTTACCCACCAAAATATTGTTGGTGTCAGAGTGGGAGCACTAAACTAAACTCTGTCTGAGCAGGACTGGGAAGGCCCAATGGTACTGACCGGCCACAGTGTGATCTTCAGCCCTCAGGCGTCACTGTATGTGGATATAGAGGCCAAGTGGTCAGCACACTGCTCTCCCAGCCATATTTCAGTTTATGTGACTGAAGCCAGTACTTCTAAATCAAGTAGCTCCCCAGTTTGCCTAATAATAGCTGAATGCACCCCACTTGCCAACAGTGCTCGACGGACCAGATGGTCATCCATCCAAGTTCTAGTCCAGCCTGACATGCTTAACTTTGGTTATCTGACAGGAACCAGTGTTACCACTGCGGCAAGGCCGTTGGTGTGGGAGTACTGACAGCCATATTTTTCTGCAGACGAGACTTTCACTTGCAAAACTATTTTCTACTGATCGCCACTTTGCACTGACAGTTAAACCTTGCAAAAGTGGTCTACAGATCATGAAATAAACTTCCTCCATTACACTGCTCTGATACTGTTGAGGAAGGTTTGAATATTACAGGGTGAAGTCGAACTCTAACCAGGCTATATCACCACAAACCATATCGATGAAATAAACTCAAAAGTCGTATCTTGCACCATACAAATCACCACTTCTGCACCCTGCATATACCTATCGACCACCAGACACTCGTAGATAACACAAAGACAGATAACATAAGCACATGCACCGTACATACTCCTCGTAGCACTAGCTGTTTCCCTCGAGGTAGGGCGGTCATCCACCAAAGCTGATGGTCACAAGTCATCACTCCCTGTGCACACACTATCCCAGCGCATGACCAGAGCACTGTCAATGGACCAAGGTCGCTCTCCAAACTGCTGTACAAGGGCTGTGTCATTTCCTCTTGTAACAATGGCGTTACCATTTGTACCTTCGAGCTGCTTGCTTGCTTGCTTTCTACACCCATCTCCATACCCTGGGATTACAAGAACATAGGTACGAGACACGCCAAAAGGAATGCACACTATTTTTTTTAAAATCCATCTTTTATTCTACATCCTTGAAAGTTTTACAGTGTGTAGATACATCCTTTAGGAACAATATTTTCATTTCTCCACATAATTTCCATCCTTCTCAACTGCCTTACGCCATCTTGGAACCAGCGCCTGTATACCCGCACGGTAAAATTCTGAACTAACTTGTTGGAGCAACTGTTTCGCAGCGTGCCCAAGGGACTCATCATCTTCAAACCTTGTTCCACGAAGAGAGTCTTTCAGTTTCCCAAAGAGATTACAGTCACATGGAGCCAGGTCAGGACTGTAAGGTGGGTGTTTGAGTGTTCTCCACCCGAGTTTTGTGATCACTTCCATGGTTTTTTGACTGACATGTGGCCGTGCATTGTCGTGCACAGCAAAACATCCTGATAAAATCAAAATTAAATAACTGAGGAAATATTCTGAAAAAGGGGAATAACTAGGAACCAATAGTGATGTTCAGTAGTTATGTATTTCCCGTATTTAAGCATGAGGAGCTGTACAAGAAGTACGTTGGTGGTGCAGAGGGACTGCACAAAAAACGCAAATTCTGCGAGAGGTGTAATAGTGCCAGTGCTAAGTGCTGCATGACTGAGTGCGGAAATACACAGTTCCACATGAGTGGTCGGTAAACGACCGTCACAAGTTCGGCACTCCTGTAACTAACGACCAAGAGTTTTATAGGCTAGGATATCTCATCTATAGCTTTCCCTGACGTCAGGACAGGCAGTCAGTCAGTCCCGGATGTTGGATTTATCTAAAGTGTGCTAATTTCCCATTACCGACTACGCCGCTAGGAAGGGTTCCTTGCCTGTTTTGGTGCAAATCATATTAGTAATTGTCACCTGTACAGCGTTTGCTGGACAGTGAAATCTCTGCCTAACTGCTTTTCCTGATTGTTCCGAAGCATGAACGACTGCCGTTTTTACAGCACGCCTGGTGCAACTATGACGCTGGAAGTATCGACATGACCAACAAAGACCTATATTTACGGTAGCAGCTGTCTTCCGTGGCTCCTGACGCTTGAGCCAGCTGGGCAGTACCTGAGGTGGACTGTACTCGAGGGGACACAGTAAGAGCGTTCGCGTTTTTGCAGTTTGTTCATCCTTAAGTTCGCGCTTGAGGATTTGCCTCTCCCATTGCCCCCCGTAGTTGTAGATCATGACAACATCTACCATGTTTATATCAAGTATGTAAAACAAAAAACGACGTGTAACACTGATTATGTTATGTGAAGTAGACGGGCGAAATCATCGACAGCAAATGCCACAGCCAGCTATTCACGTGAGCAAGGAGATGAAACTCGGAGGGAGCTCTATGGTGGGTGATCACTTTCCATCGAAAACGCTAAAGGAGGATCTTTGATGCAGCTGCCATGTGCGACCGAGCATTTTCATGAAGAAGGCAGTAACTGGTAACTACATTGCTCTTCTCTTGTTCCAAATTGCCCTTCGCAGACGATATTCTGGAATCGCCTGATCAACTCACTGAACAAGATCACAGGTTGACACTCGCTTCGGTGCCAGATCACCTGCATCACACTTGGCGGGAGACTATTGTTCTATGCAATTCACTTGCTCACCGTGCGCACTGAACTGAAAAGTGCGACGTGGAGCGATCTACGGGCATACTAGAGACACTTCGCTACACATCTGCGGAAATTCTCATCGGATTTGCACCGTGGTTTCAATTTCGTAACAAATCGGCCGTTGGAACAAAATAGCCCCGGTGTCATCCTACTGTCAGCATCAAAATGAAATTGGGCTAAAGCAGTGCCGCAACTTTTGATTACAAGAAAGAGTGAAAGACACGGGGACAGTCGATGAAACGTTCACGCTGCCGACAGCTTCCTCCTGCATTATATACGTGAGCCAAACAAACAAAATTGCCACTGACTATGAACGGACAGTTGTGCGACATCTTCACGTGAAACAGAGATTGTCAGATGCCAGCGCCCGTCGACACGGAGACACCCAGAGTAACAAGGTTTATAAGCCATAACAGAACGGAGTGGAATTTCATTAGCAGGCGCACGTGCAGTTGCTCATGTAACGCCCTCATCAGTTAGGCGAGTACTGTGTCATGGCGCTCAGCCGCTGATTCATTAATGCCCTCCGTCTGATTGGCACCGGCGTAAATGCCTGTGACACACGAGCAGCGGCCGTGTTGGGCGTTTTGTTATTTTGTTTCTGCGAAAATGTTGCCCAATTGAAACCGTATAGTTCGGAAACGAGGAAAGGGGTTACCGACGCACAGAATGACACAACACCTGCACCACGTCCGCATGACATTCCTATCACACCGATGGGCAATGAAGTAAATACGTTGTCATTGTAATTAGCATGGAAACGAGCACATTATATTACTACTATTCTGGTCGGGGATAAAAGCCCATTTTGTGTCATTTTCTTCGTATCGCCCATACAGCATAGATCCGGAGAATCTGTCATAATAGACTCTTCACGTAAAGGCCCGATAGTGCGTATAATAATGAGGTTTGCTTAAGGCCCACACTGGATAGATAAGGTTATTTCCATTAGATGCACATGGCACACAACAAAAAGTATACGGATAATGAAATTTCTTCGACTATGTCGTTAAATGTAGCTATATACACGTGTGACAGGCGCGAACCATGACTGCAGTATCTGCTCCAGCTGTAATAACTGTTCACGGCCTTCCTCTGCTTTAGTTTAAATCGTGACAGGCTGTACTCCCTGTAGGCATATATCGAGTTGCACCTTTCTTATATAAAGTAATCTAGGTGCTTAAGAAGATTTGTTTATTCTTCTCATATTAAAATAATAAGCAACTAGGCCAATGAGAACACTATGCAAAACGCGATTCACTTTTCTCCACTGAGTTGTGAGATGGGAATTACAAAGTAGTGCTGGAGGGAACTAACATCATGAATCCTGCAGTGCTGTCCATAAATCCGTACGAGTAGGAGGGGGTGGAGATCTCTTCTGAACAGCACGTTGCAAGGCATCCCAGATATGAGCAATAATGTTCATGGCTTGGGAGTTTGGTGGCCGCGGAATTGTCTAAACTCAGAAAAGTGTTCCTGGAGCCACTATGTAGGCAAATTCTGGACGTGTGGGATGTCACACTGTGCTGCTGGAATTTCCCAAGTCCGCTGGAACGCACTATGAACACGAATGGATTCAGGTGATCAGACAGGATGGTTACGTACGTATCACCTGTCAGAGGCATATCTAGACGTATCAGGGGTCTCGTATCACTCCAATTGCACACGCCCCATACCATTACAGAGCTTCCACCAACTTGAACAGTCCCCTGCTGGCATGCAGGGTCCATGGATTCATGAGGTTGTTTCCATACCCATACACGTCCATCCGCTCGACAAAATTTGAAGTGAGACTCGCCCGACCAGGCAACATGTTTCCAGTCATCAACAGTCGAATGTCGTTGTTGACAGGCCCAAGCGAGGCATAAAGCTTTGTGTCTTGCAGTCATCGAGGGTACTGAAAATTGTGCTAACAGGAGACTGTGCAGGAGGTTCCTTGGAGGTAGGAACGGCGTCATGACAAACCTTTGGTGTCTGCTATCCCCAGAGGAGTAGATCCGTCTGGTGTCCTAGTCACCTTAGTACTTGTAAGCGAGATCACAAAGTTGACGGGCTGCTTTGGATGTTGGTGGAAAGGATGCAGGGTGAATTTGGATTTCACGAGGGATTTGTAAATCTGGTCGAATCGCAATTTATCTTATCTCCTGCCTAGCTCCGTAGACGGTGTTAAAAATCGTAGTCCAGGTTCGGCAATAGCTTCAGCTTGAGTGTCATGCTCGAAGGAAGGTTTGATTTACTCAAAGATACATTTATTTTTGACCAAAAGTTTGATGAACTTCTTCTTGCCCTGCTTGAAGAGTACTGGAATAGTGTCACATCCACTTACGGCCTTCTGATGTTGTCTGCCAGTCCGAAGCTGTAGGGAACAAATAATTTTGATTCGGCCGTTCCTCTCCCAGGTTTTGAGAAAAATATATATCTAGTGAACATAATGAGAAAGTTGGTATTCTCATCAACTGCCACAACCTTCTCGTGCTCCTGTGATACCTCACGGGCAGTGGCAACAATCAGGTGGTCTGCTCCTTCATTAGCTTGCTTTACTCGAAGCCTTCACCGACATACCTCTCAGTAAGCAAGCTGAGGAGACGCGCTTCATTTCTGTCGCTGGAAAGAAACTGCTCCTGACTCATGGTTAACTCGGTGAAGATTAGCTCAGGAGTTGTGTGTCTTTTGCTTCGTCACAGGTGCTCAGCATACTTGATGCTCTTAGTAGGCATATCTTCTGTGCAGCCATGAAACACCACATTTGTAACACTTCGGTTGTAGTGTCTTTTTAGGTAATCAACGTATTTGGTTAGGATTCATCGGAATGTTTCACCAATCTTCCACACAACCCGTCGGAGAAGAAACTCACTGACAAAAGCTGCTCTTTCCAGGTTTACCTCCTTCAGTGGTGCGAAAGTAGATTTTTCTGGTTTTGTGCCACTAAACAATATTATTGTTTTTTATAAAGCACCCTTTCCCATGCGAATTTGAAGCACTTCTCCTGATGCGCTGCTCAGAATTTACGGATTAACAAAGCTTAAGCAAGTATGGGCAAACCTACGCAAAAATATTAGTAAACAAAGTTAACATCATAATAATTAAAAATACCACAAAGTAATCATATTGAAATGTGTATAACGACACCCGCTATCATACACTGCCTTGCTGTTTTTGCATCTGTCTCATATTATTTGTTTTAATTAATTATTAGCAACAAATTAATTGAACTGGTTCAAATGTTATAAATTATTCAATAAATTGCACACATTACCGATTTGATTATTTAATATCTATCGGATAAATCGTATTAGCGTCTCGGCTAATTACACTCCTGGAAATGGAAAAAAGAACACATTGACACCGGTGTGTCAGACCCACCATACTTGCTCCGGACACTGCGAGAGGGCTGTACAAGCAATGATCACACGCACGGCACAGCGGACACACCAGGAACCGCGGTGTTGGCCGTCGAATGGCGCTAGCTGCGCAGCATTTGTGCACCGCCGCCGTCAGTGTCAGCCAGTTTGCCGTGGCATACGGAGCTCCATCGCAGTCTTTAACACTGGTAGCATGCCGCGACAGCGTGGACGTGAACCGTATGTGCAGTTGACGGACTTTGAGCGAGGGCGTATAGTGGGCATGCGGGAGGCCGGGTGGACGTACCGCCGAATTGCTCAACACGTGGGGCGTGAGGTCTCCACAGTACATCGATGTTGTCGCCAGTGGTCGGCGGAAGGTGCACGTGCCCGTCGACCTGGGACCGGACCGCAGCGACGCACGGATGCACGCCAAGACCGTAGGATCCTACGCAGTGCCGTAGGGGACCGCACCGCCACTTCCCAGCAAATTAGGGACACTGTTGCTCCTGGGGTATCGGCGAGGACCATTCGCAACCGTCTCCATGAAGCTGGGCTACGGTCCCGCACACCGTTAGGCCATCTTCCGCTCACGCCCCAACATCGTGCAGCCCGCCTCCAGTGGTGTCGCGACAGGCGTGAATGGAGGGACGAATGGAGACGTGTCGTCTTCAGCGATGAGAGTCGCTTCTGCCTTGGTGCCAATGATGGTCGTATGCGTGTTTGGCGCCGTGCAGGTGAGCGCCACAATCAGGACTGCATACGACCGAGGCACACAGGGCCAACACCCGGCATCATGGTGTGGGGAGCGATCTCCTACACTGGCCGTACACCACTGGTGATCGTCGAGGGGACACTGAATAGTGCACGGTACATCCAAACCGTCATCGAACCCATCGTTCTACCATTCCTAGACCGGCAAGGGAACTTGCTGTTCCAACAGGACAATGCACGTCCGCATGTATCCCGTGCCACCCAACGTGCTCTAGAAGGTGTAAGTCAACTACCCTGGCCAGCAAGATCTCCGGATCTGTCCCCCATTGAGCATGTTTGGGACTGGATGAAGCGTCGTCTCACGCGGTCTGCTCGTTCAGCACGAACGCTGGTCCAACTGAGGCGCCAGGTGGAAATGGCATGGCAAGCCGTTCCACAGGACTACATCCAGCATCTCTACGATCGTCTCCATGGGAGAATAGCAGCCTGCATTGCTGCGAAAGGTGGATATACACTGTACTAGTGCCGACATTGTGCATGCTCTGTTGCCTGTGTCTATGTGCCTGTGGTTCTATCAGTGTGATCATGTGATGTATCTGACCCCAGGAATGTGTCAATAAAGTTTCCCCTTCCTGGGACAATGAATTCACGGTGTTCTTCTTTCAATTTCCAGGAGTGTAGAATCAACTCCTCCTTCATTTGCCTTATCGCACTTTGTCATATTGATTTGCATTTGCATGTAATCAAGACAAACGTGGATGAAGCATTGTCTTACAGCTGTGAGCTGGAATGGGATAAACCCTCGTGACGTCACGTAACCGCCAGCTGTCTGAAACTGACAGGGCCCCGTGCAGCGATCTGCCGCTGACCACCCCCTCATTATTACTAGAGGTCAAATGATGTTGTCCCTAACCATTCCTTTGAAGGTTAGGTTGCCTCAGTAGCCTGTTGCTGCTGAGCTGTGCGCTCCATCTGTCAGTTGTGGGCACCTCAATTGTCGACTTTCTGTCGCACGATGTCCCAGTATGCATACTTCGAGTGTTCTTCTTGCTATCTCTCTTCTTCAGAGCATGGCACTGAAGTATTTGCACACCGTAGGTGCAGGGAAAATCCCTATATCATGCACTGCGGAATGAACGCCATGTCATGAGTTTTGTGCTGCAAGAGGCAGATGAAGCAGTAAATACCCAATTAAAAACTGTTCTAGAGACGATTGCAGCCACCACTGGTATTACTCATCTCACGGTAACGCGAATAAAGAACGAGGGGACAAAAAGACACGGACGAAGGAGAAGAAAATTTAATATTTAAGAAATTTTAATGAATATGTTGTCAGAAGACTAAAATCTAACCTCCCTATGAAAGATAAACAGCGCCTAACATTAATGTCACTAGTTCCATTAATCAATGAAAGCCGGCCGCGGTGGTCTAGTGGTTCTAGGCGCTCAGGTCCGAACCGCGCGACCGCTACGGTCGCAGGTTCGAATCCTGCCTCAGGCATGGATGTGTGTGATGTCCTTAGGTTAGTTAGGTTTAAGTAGTTCTAAGTTCTAGGGGACTTATGACCACAGATGTTGAGTCCCATAGTGCTCAGAGCCATTTGAACCATTTTTTAATCAATGAAAATAAGTTGTTTAAAGGAGGCATTTCACCACTACGATCCTTACTACGCAAGTTAGGCTACAGGAAGGTCAGTTTCTATTATTTTGTTGCACCCCATTTATATAATTAATTGTTAATATATATCACATTGTATAGCATTGATAAGGTGGAGAAGGTCATCAGAAACAGGAAAGTGCTACCTGAACGTTTAGATCTACCAAGTAGCCTTACCAACGTTCTTAACAATGTGAGAAATTACCGTAACTAGGGTAAATCCATCGTATATATCGACGAGAAATTTATTCGTGGATCTCACATTAGACGCAACGAGTGGTCAGGTGGATCAACAGGAGCTATAAAACGCCACTCTCAAAAGTATAGGCCAACCCAAAATTACAAAGAGGTAAAAATCTTATATCACGTGAACGTGTAATTGTATAATAAACAAGAAATTTATTCGTGTCTTGAAAATAAGTAGATGGTTCTTCTACATGAGGAAAATGTGGTTTTGTTGCAGATGCGTTTTTCCTGTTCAATTCAGGAGTGAAACCGCACATTAGTATAAAGAGATGATTGCTGTAAATGTCCCATGGTAATTATTACTATTCGCTTCAAATGTGTGCATTAAGTTATATTGCATTTCGACGTAATTACTTACAGTCTTTTTTCACTAGGTGGCTGGAACAGAAATCAATACCAAAATTTTCCAGTAGGTCCGTTACTGTGCTCGATAACACTATTTTGAAATTTTGTACTTGTCAAGTTATATGTCGGAGTGACATAATCTTTAATACGATAGTTTGCATTCTAGCTATTGTAGCTTACAACTCATGCTAAATATGCTTTGAGTGAACAATTCAGTTGTCCTAGCTACATCTCCCCTGCCGTACGTGGCCGTTCGCAAACGAACCCTACCACTAATATGCCTCTGTCGGTGGAAGTAGGTGCCGCGTTTGTTTTGCCTCTATTTGGGTTAGACAATGTCGAAGCCTCTAATGCAGAGTGTAATGAATGTTACTTTTGTACTCCGCCTTGAAGGCGGCTCGTGGGTCTGCTCCTGTAAACAGAATGGGTAGGCAGAATGTAGGAAGTGAGTAGGAGCAGGTGAGGTAAGATTCCCGGTACAGCTTTTTACGTGAAAGTACATTTAATAGAGAATTTTAGTCAATGACATACGTAACTTTGCAACTGAAGAGCTCGTAGGTGCGAAACCGTACTCCAGTCATTAGTACTACCAAGTCTCAATAGCAAGCCAACACCTTCTGAAGTTAAAGTGATGCTTCTAGGCCGTCTGTTCTTGATGAAATGGGCTGAAATTGGAGCGGAGCTCGTAGAGTTCCACAGCGCCGGCTAGAGGGCGCTGTCGTCGGTGTCTGTCGTAATGCCAACTTATGAACTTGCACCTACGCCGTGGCATCGTAGCTATCGATACTACAGTAACTTTTGAAGACCCGATAAATACTTGAAAATAAAAGGAACGCTCCAAAGTTGGTGTGCACTGAAAAGCTCACTAGGAACAGATACATTTTTGTCGTTCTGAAATGCACTGTTATATTGATTCTAAATTATGTTAGTGGTCCTATTTCTCCATAGTAGATACTGCTGTGTCGCGACAGGTGCTGACACTATCACAGGAGTTTAGAAACAGTACTTGTCGCACACTAGCCGACATTTCGCTACAGTAATGAGTTCGTAACGTCCTTATTGTTCAGCTGGAAATTTTTACTGAATGCTCCAGTCATTCTGCTGCGTGAAAAGAACGCGTCACAATGATGAGCAAAGCACAGAAGGATAACAGTTTTCAACAGCCCTGTTGCAAACCAAAACTGTCGTCCATTACAGGCTGACTCAGGTAACGAGCACCTGAAGCGGGAAAGCTATTACGTCTACAGTGAGCGAAATTGGAGGAGTGACAAAAATTCATTTTCTGATTGTTTGTTGCTACCACAGCTTTCCTGTAAGCAGCTAGGTGTCTATCTCTTTGTTAAATCGGCGTTCTTAAATACGTCCTGAAATACTGGTGAATTATCTTCATTGCCATCTCTCACTATGAAAACTTTTCAGTTAGATAATTGTTGCTACTCTAAATTTAACTTGGATACCTCACAAAAATTTTATTTGTTATTTAAACAAGTATTTAACTTTCGAACTAACGACACGTTACAGCAGTACGCCGCAATACGTTATACCTGACTAGCTCTCCACCACTGTATAGCAACGTCAGTTGACCACTCAGCGCATATTCGAAGGTGAAGCAGGTAACAGATATCTGTTTGTTGGTAGAATAGTAGGGAAGTGCAATTAGTGGACAAAGGAGATTGCTCACAAAACGATCTTGCGTTCGATCTTAGAATATTGCACAAGTACCAAATAAGACTAACGGTGGACACTGAAATATTCGAAGAAGGGCAGCATGGATGGTCACCACAGATTAGTTTGAATTGAAGTGGCAGTCGCTAGAAAATAGAAGCAAAGTATCCCGTGAAACCTTAGTTATTTTCCAGAACCAACTTTATGTGATGGTATGATGAACCTAGACATTTACTAAGACCACTTACGTACCGTCCCGGATGTATGCTAGAAGATCAGCCTAGTTAAAACGCGCCCAGAGGCGTCTGAATAATCATTCTTACACGATCCACATGTGAGCGGGAAAGGAAGAAGCAGTAATAACTGGTACAACTGGAAATACAGAGTTCGACAAATGTATGGGAACATCGCGGGATGTGCATTCTTGAACAAAAATGCCAAAGCTAGTCAATGACTCACGTTGCGTCTTTATATTTGATCATGAACGGCATCTGTACAATGTCTTCAATACGTTGCAAGTGTCATCGTGGTCAGAACAGTGTTCCGTGTAGTTGTACACACAGCTCGCATCGTCCATGGCGGGTATCGACAGCACGACGATGAAATGTAGCATCTTCCCTGGTCACTACTGTCACAGATCTCAATATTTTTGGCCTTTCTGGTTTACTTTATAGAGAAGTTACCGCCATTACGTTCCAGTTACCTGAAGTTGCCACTGTTTTGCTGTGAGAATGGTGAAAGATTCCTGAAAACCATACAACACATGCATTTACCCATTCCGAGATGTCTGGAAGCTGTTATGAATGCGAACGGTTTTTCTAAACCGTGTTATGTATGGCGATGGATTGTGTTGGTGGTGCTTCCATACCTTGGTGCAGCTCTGAACAATCTGAAATTCATATTACAGTGGTCTGCGGAGTATGTATACGTAACCACGCATATGGAGAATGGGGGTACAGAGATAGCATATGTGAGACGCCTCGTTTAGTGAGTCTACAATCGTATTGCTGAGCTCCGTGCCGCTCATTCTGTGGTTAAAACAGGAATGTGGGAAACGTCCTACCTCGACCGCAAAGAGACTGTGTCCCTCCGGTGAAGGACTGGCAACGGTGCAAATTGTTTCGCGTCCCTGGGATGCCGGAGGCAGGCTTACACGCGTGTTGAGGTACAAGTGCCAGGGGAGCGCCGAGCACAATAAAGTTAACCTGTCCACAGCAATGTTTGCTGCGAAGCCTTTGCAAAACTACGAGCTGTTATGGAAGCACCAGTAACTCAGAGACTGTTTGCAAATGCCGAACGAATGTGGTTTGGCAGGTTCAAAGCGTTACTTTAATGTTACAGGTAATCTGCAGGGTGTCCCAGAAATGTTGAAAGAAACTTCTAGGGGAAGTGGGGCACATCATTATGATTGAGAACTGCATACCAGCGCATGGTCGTAAACGTAGCCGTATGCCGCTTGGCGGTGCTGTACGCGATAATACAGGAGCGGAAGGCCGCTACGTGGTTCTGTACACGATGGTACTGGAGGGGGACGTGAAGATTTCCTCATTCTATCGCAAGCCAGCATACGAAGAGCGAACAGTAAGCCAGACGGCATCAACCGTACCACAGTTTATATGTATTTTTGCGAATAGGGGTCATTAAGAAGTGGCAGGGCTTGTGAGGCAGGGAAGAAAGTGTGTTGGACGCCGTGGAGATTAATCCGAGGATGTGCAAGAGGCCGGGATGTACATTCCTAGATTATTTTTTTTCACCGATGAGGCCACGTTCACTGGGGATGGTATATTTAGTCACCACAGAGAGAGCTGCTGTGGGCACCAAAAATTACCCACGAAGTGCGGCACCACGCTGTACAACGTAGCTTTATTATATGTCACATGCATTGCCTTCTTGCTATTTGAAGTCACCGAACCCCAATGAGACGTTGCAGAACATTACGCTTTTGCACCGCTACGGAAGAGGAAGAAGGCAACTTTTAACCATATTTCCACCTTATGTGTCGCAATGGAGGGTAGTTACGGTATACCGAAAAAGTAATCCTTTAATTATGTTACACTGTGTACATCGCTTTCCACCATTACCCATCTACGTAGAATATCAGTTAAACATCGAGTTCAATACGTCAGCTCCTCTGTATAGTACACAGTGACGTACATACACATACGAGTATATACACTCATGCTCATAAAGTAAGGATAATGCTGATACATGGCGAAACAACGCTCTGGTGGGCGGTATTCCGGTTTAAATGACCTCGGGGTATGACCATTCGGAGCATTTGACCAGATACCAACCCCTTAATGTCCTTGAAAGGGTCTTGTATGGGGGTCGTGGTTTGATGGTGTGGGGTGGGATTATGATTGGTGCACGTACACCCCTGCATGTCTTTGACAGAGAAACTGTAACAGGTCAGGTGTATTGGGACGTCATTTTGCACCAATACGTCCGCCTTTTCAGGGATGCAGTGGGTTCCACCTTTCTTCTGATGGATGATAACGCACGGCCTCACCGAACTTACCTTGAAACAGAAGATATCAAGCGCATGGAGTGGCCTGCCTGTTCTCCAGACCTAAACCCCATCGAGAACGTCTGGGTTGCTTTCGGTTGACGTATCGCTGCACGTATTCAAACAACTAGGACACTTCAGGAGCTCCGACAGGCACTAGTGTAAGAATGGGAGGCTATACCCCAGCAGCTGCTCGACCACCTGATCCAGAGTATGCCAACCCGTTGTGCGGCCTGTGTACGTGTGCATGGCGATCATATCCCATATTGACGTCGGTGTACATGCGCAGGAAACAGTGGAAATTTCTTTTACTTCCGCCATTACTTCTTTGATGTACAGGTTAGACTGTAGGTACATATAGTTGTTCGATTAGTGGTACTCTCAGTTAAGCGACTCCCCCAAGCAAAGCAAGCTGTGGGGTAAGTTAGTGAAATTCATAGAGCAGACAGAAACAACATACACACGGCCCAGTCACATTAATGTGACCACCGCCTATGCTCGACGTCAACATCCAACAACCACTTTTAGACAGCAGGTAGGAGCACTAGCAGTACAGGAAATATAAAGCGTATCTGAGGGACGCGAAACACAGTGCAGTCGATGTCGTAATGCAGTAATGGAATAATTTACCCGACGTGCAAAAGGGAATGATCATTGGCTTTGGAAGAATTTCTCAAATGGCTAAGTTTGTGAACTATTCTCAAGCCGCCATGGTTAAAGTATATCGTGCGTAGCAAAAAGGCGCTATCCAAAATCTGGACCAAAGCGACTGTGGTGAACCAAGGGCCGTAGAAGACTGAGATGAACTACGACTGTCGCGCTGCTGTTACAGTCGCAGGTTCGAATCCTGCCCCGGGCATGGATGTGTGTGATGTCCTTAAGTTAGTTAGGTTTAAGTAGTTCTAAGTTCTAGGGGACTAATGACCTCATATGTTAAGTCCCACAGTGCTCAGAGCCAACTATGGCTGTGGAGATGTATATAGGCAAATAGACGTACGACCGTTAAACAAGTGACCGCCCGGATGAACCAAGGGGCTACTAAAAACGTCTCCTCAACGACCATTCAGCTAACGTTGCTGCTTATGAGCCACCGCAGCAGGCACCTCGTTCCTGCCTCCCCATGTTGACCGCTGATCGTCAGCGCAGAAGGCTGGAATTTGCAAGAAATACTGCACTGGGAGTGTTCCGAGTGGCGACAGGTGGCATTTTCGGAGGAATCAGGTTTTACATTCAATCGATCAGATGATCGTTGGCTTATACGGCTTAAAACGTCTGAAACTAAACACATTGCAACCAGGCCGAATGTTATGCGTTGGAGAATGGTTTCGTGGCATTCCCCGTATGCTCTCTTCATTCTGAGATGCAAAATCAATCGACACAAGTATACATGCAACCTTGGTGACCACATCCACCCCTACATGCCATTGGTTTTTCCTCGGCACGAAGACAACTACCAACAGGACAATGCAATATTTCAAATAGTCCTCAGTGTACTTGCGTGGTTAGACGAAGAACAGAATGTGTTTTGTGATACTCACTTGGCCACCAGATTCCCCGATTTAAGCCCAGTCGAGCAGATGTGGACCTTGTCGGTCGGGCTCTCCGCGCCATGGACTCTCAACCGAAGAATCTAGGGCCACTGGCTACGGCATTGGAGTCGGCATGGCTCCATATCACTAACGGCACTCACAGAACCTCATTCATTCTCTTCCTGCATGACTCGCAGAGGCCTGCTCTGCAAAAGGTGGTTCTTCAGGCTTTTGACAGGTGGCCACATAAATGTGACTGTGCAGTGCAATTTAATCGTTATATATCTTTTGAATCTCTTCAATTATTTCCGCTGATTTCTGACTCTTCTACGTTTCCATGCATAACCCACAAGCCACTGTACAACGTATGGCGGAATTATATAGTACCACGACTATTATTTCCCACCCCCTTCCACTCACAAATGGAGTAAGCTGAAAGTGAATACCGTTACACCCCCCCCTCCCAGTCAACAGAACCGTTTTTCAGCCTGACCCAGTTTTTAACGCTCTCTTCGAGTGTTCCCATATAAGCTCATGGAGAAGTAACAAACATAGCAAAACGGAACAGTTTAGGTTATCTGTCTTTAATCGCTTTGTTCACAAAATGTAACTTTCTGGTTTTGAGTCCCGCACCAGTATTTAGAAAGCTTCAAAATCAAAAAGTTTCAGTAAACGTAAGAAGTGTGTTGAACAAGTGAAGGAAAACTGAGGACGGGGACATTGATGGAAACAAAGGGATAAACTCTACCATTAGCAACAGTAGTGCAAGTACCTTCATGAGGACTGATGATCAGGACGCAAATACAGCCATAGCAGACTACCACGAATACTAAAATAAAAAGTATGTGAAAGAAATGAAAAAAGAAAAAGATTAAAACCAGCAACATGGAAACTGTGAACAATGTTTTAATACCTGAGATCGAGAACTAAGGCAGATTATAATTTTGTGAGATAGAAAGCTGGGCGAGATTCTAAATGTGAAGTTCAAAAAATCTAACGATGGTAATATACCGCTGACCACTGAAGTTGAATATCCACCAAGGATAGGAGATAACGATTTCTTTACTTGTTTCAGATTTACTACGTATGTAGTACGATACTACGAGGAATACAAAACTTTTGACGTCTTGGTCGCTTTTAACGGAGCACAATTGACAGATGTACCGTCAGGAGTACAAGTAAGTGTGATAGAACCGTTACTGTTCACAATACACCGGGTGTTTAAAAAACAGTACAGAATCTTTGCGGGATTCAAGCATTACGTAGATCCACGTAATCTCATGTAAACCTTACGTCGCAAAATCGAGAAAAAGCACAAAAATATGCGCTTATATATATATATATATATATATATATATATATATATATATATATATATACGTAAATTGATTTTGTGAAATGTAATTATCATTTCATAAATAGTACGAGGGTTATTCGGAAAGTAAGGAACGATCGGTCGCGAAATGGAAACCACAGTGAAAATCCGATGCAGTTTTGGACAGGTATGTAGGGCAGTGTCTCTACTATGCCCGTCGATCGCGTTACGTCGTTCTTTTTAGTTCTGAGCACACAGGGAGCACATAAAGATACCTAGAACAAAAGTGTGTCCCGCTAAGTACGAGGGCCTGCTGAGAAATTTCGCCTGAAGCTATGCAGCCAGCATTACATAATTGTCGTTCGTTTCCTTCGTCAAGACAACTCTCAGCCGCATTCTGCAGGGGCAATGAACATGCTCAAGCATCGTTTTCAATTGAAAATGTTTGATTATCCACAATACACCCGGTAATTGTCTCCCTCTGAGTTTCATCTCTGAACACATGGACAGCTGGCTATGAAGACAACATTTTGGCACAGACAACGAGCTGTAGGCCAGCGAAGAGATTTATCGGAAAGCACTGGCGGCTGCTTTTTATAAAGAGGGTATTGGAAAGTTGGTACAACGCTACGACAAACGTCTAACTCGGATTGGCGACTATGGAGCTAACTGTTGCAAATAAAACAGTTTTGATTTTCACTGTGGTTTCCAATTCGCGACCTATCGTTCCTTACTTTCCGAACAGCCCTCGTATTTCAAAGACACAGCACCAGTCGGCCTTTGGCTGGTTGAGATCGAATGTAATAGTTTTTCTTTTGTTTGTTTTACAAAATAAGTGAAGAGTATTCCGGTTCATATCTCTCTCTCTCTCTCTTGTCTGTTAGCCTTTATACTGATAGGACGCACTATAGTTGCGTTCTTTGCCTTTCTTTAATTAATATTTCTTTTGTGTAGACAAATGAGATGTAAGTGTCACTTATTAGCTTTAGAACCATAAGGAATTAAATTAATATAAATTAGTTCTCATGAGTTCTCATTTTAACATCTCTCCTAGTAGATATTTGATACATGAAACGTTTTTATGCTTTACTGTTACGACGAACGACCAACACAAGCTTAAGAGATCTTGGCGTGGACACGCAATGGCAGAATACAGGAACCTTAAATGATCTGACCACAACCTCCCAGTTATGATTCCGTTTGGCACCGATGACCTTGCTGTTTTATCCCGTCCCCGGAATTAATCAACCAACAAAGCTATGATTTCATTACGCCGGTAAATAACCGATACCGACCCCGCGAAACTGATGGTGATATTTCTAAATTTTATAGCGTTCTTCTAGAGATCAGAGTGGCCACTAACATAGATGCATCCACCTTCACTCATGGCCGACTGCTTCAGTTACTTTTAACACTTTTCTTTCTAGTGATTAATTTCAGTTTCTATTTATAATCAAGTTACCACACGCTTTGCGTAAGTGGACGCATCAGCATGATAGGTTGAATACGGGTAGTCATTTTAAGTATATGAACACGGGATCGCTGACGCATGTTTACGACTGTAGGCGACCTCAAAATTCATCGATGTGATAACCGGCGGTAAGTTTCCGTATGGATGTCTAGTGTCATTTGTTTTCACTGGTACCTGTGCCCTAACGATAAAACTCTGTACTGGTTCCCTTTGTCCTCATTTGTGGCTGTGTACCTGAAGCGAGCTGTCGTTTGTGTATTTCGCTTCCACCTCAACTAATTCGTAATCAACTGTTATACCGAAGGCAATATAGTGTCTTATGGAACAATGGCATGCATTTGAAAATGTAAAAAAGATTGTTTACTCTGTATTATCATGCATAGGTCATGGAACGTTTCCCTTGGTCTTTGGTGCTGCAAGAACTATGTGAAGGAGCATGACGTTTGTACGGAGAACGTTATCCAGACAGACGAATACGAAATCAGAGAACATCTTCTGCTCTGGGTCGTCGTCCCCGTGACAGGAACACATTATATTTCCTTGCTCGTGGTCGCCAACAGAGTGTATGGAACCTAGGTTTCGAGGAACGAGTACTATAAAGGTTCGACAACAATCCTTCAGCTAGCGGACTGTCCGCTGCTCATGCTCTATATGCTAAATATAGCAGTGTTTGGAGAACTCCTTGTGATGATTATCGTCATCCTTACAAGATATGTAAGTTACAGGACCTTCTAGCCACTGATTTTCCAGTTCGGAACGACTTTTCAGTATAGTATTTGCAGCAAAGAATGCTAACTCCCGATTTCACAAGCGTTGTTCTGTGGACTCATGAATCGAATTTCACTCGTAAAGGAATGTTCGACAGTCACAACTCCCATGTATGGTCTTGTGAAAATCCTATAGGTACAGCTGTCTACGATTTTCAGTTAATGTTTGGGCTGGAATTATTCGCAACTAAGTAGTGGAGACTTACGTTCTTCCATACAGTCTAACTGGTCGTGTTTACCGTGTATTAGTCGAACACGTACGTACTTCACGGTCTTCTCGAAGATGTGCCTTTCCAAACCGGAAGATGAATGTTCTTCCAGCATGACGTGGCTCTTACCAATTTCACTAATCAAGCAAGAAGATTCTTGGACTGACAATACTCTGGACGCTGGGTTGTACATAAAGGACCTGTTCACAGGCCTGCGAGATCCCCAGATCTCACACCACTTGATTTTTGTCTTTGGAGCCACGTGAAAGCTCTTGTTTACCAAATCCTGTAAACATTGTGGAAGAACGCGTGACTCGTATTCCTGTTGCTACAGTAGACGTCCGAGATCAAGCAAATGAAACATTATCCAATGTCCACCGTTCCGTGGTTCGACATCTTGAGTTGTACCATAAAATCAACGCCACACATTTCGAGTAGTTACTGCGTTAATCACAATGTACAGTGATGTCTCCTCCAGGAAATATGAATGCGCTTTGGCGTTTTCTACCGCACTAACTAGGAGTCAGAGGCCCCACGATCGTATACTTAAAATGATTGCCTCTATTCAGCTTATCATCCCACAAAAGTTCTGTACTTATTTCTGTAATACCCGACACACACATTTACACGATGTCCATAATTAAAATTCTGGCATAAAATCGCTGTAGAAATGGATACAGTGCTCATAATGAAGTCAAATTTAAAAAGAAACAACAAAAATTTGACCAATAGATGGCGCTGTAAGCGTCAGACTATGCACACCAGCAGACTCGTGGCATACGGCCGTCCCTCAGTTTGCGTCGGAGATCTCCAACCTGGTGTCTCCATGAAGTATCTTCCACCGCTTCTCAGTCTCTTTTAAGAGAACGGTGACTGTGCGTCAGAGCCCCGCAGCAGTTCCGGACACTCAAGTGTATGGGAAAAGGAACTGGTCCAAAGCCTGATACGGGTCTGGTTAAAATGATTACAGAATTCGAAAAGGCAGGTTCTTTTGAAGCGCACTGTAGAAAATGTGGAAAGCAGTTGATATGTTGTCTGTCGGAAATGTGGGCACAGCGCTGTAGGTGTGGTCAAGAAGTGGTGTGGAAACATGCAGTACACGTGGATTTGCCCGAACGTTGGACACACATGCAAGCACAGTGCATAAAATCCTACGAAACTTCCTGCATTGCTGTCCTTGCAAAATTGACTTTGTCGATGAGTTGCTTTTTGCTGACCTGGCAGCTCTGGAATTTCTTGCTCACAAGGAAGTGGACAACGAATCCCACGGAGCATTGTACGGACAGACAGAGACCATTTCCGTCTCGAAGGACATGTCAATACGCAGAATTTCCGAATATCTACATCTACATATATATTCCGCTAGTCAAGAATGGGTGTGTGGTGGAGGGCACGATTCGCGCCAAAGTCATATGTCCCCACCTCTGTTCCACTCACGGATCGCGAGAGGGAAAAACGACTGACTGAATGCCTTAGTAGGAGCTCTAATTTCTCTTATCTTTGAATGGTGATCATTGCGCGATTTGAAGGTTGGTGGTAATAACACATGCTCTACATCTTCGGCGAAGATCGGATTTTGGAATCTAGTGAGCAGCGCCTTCCGTTTAGCGCGTCTTCTATCTACAAATGTGTCCCACTTCAAACTTGTTATGAGATTTGTAACGCTCTCTCGATGGGTAAATGTACCAGTCACGAATCTTGAAGCTCTTCCTTGGACCTTCTCAACCTCTTGAATCAGACCCAACTGGTAGGGGTCCCATGCAGGCGAACAATACTCGAAGACTGGACGAACTAAGGTATCATAACCAATTTTCTTTGTTGAAGTATTGCATCGCTTCAGGTTTCTACCAATAAACCGCAATCTAGAGTTCGCCTTACCTCTTACTTGTGTAATCTGATCGTTCCATTTGACGGATGTTACCGCTTCCAAAGACTGGGCTTTTATTTTGTACTCGTACATAATGGGGATTTTCGATTTGTTTTACGCAGCAGGTTACAATTACTATTATTGAGAGATAACTTCCAATCATTACACGACACATTTATTTTCCCAAATCCTCTTTGATTTGATCACAACTTTTTTTGTGATACTACTTTCCTGTAGACTACAGCATCATCGGACAATAGTCTAAGGTCGCTGTTAATACCATCATCCTGAACGTTTATGTAAATCGTAAAAAGTAGCTGACCTATTACGCTGCCCTGGCACACACCTGATGTTACGCTAGTTTCTGTTGAAGTCTCCCCATTCAGGACGACATACTGCTCTCTGTCAGTTAGAAAACTTTCTATCCAATCGCATACGTCATCGGATAGACCGTAAGAGCACACTTTTTGGTGCAAGTGACAGTGCGGAACTGAGTCAAGCGCCTTTCGAAAGTCGAGGAATATGGTATCAACCTGGGAGCCGGCATCTACAGCCGGCTGAATATCAGGCACAAAGAGGGCCTGCTGCGTCTCGCATGACCGCTGTTTTCTAAAACCGTGCTGGTTTCTGCTGATGAACTTCTCAGAGTCTAGAAAGGTCATTACGTCTGAACACAAAATAAGTTCCCTGATTCTACAATAAATCGATGTCACTGAAATTGGCCAGTAATTATGTGCATCTGACTTTCTACACTTGTTATGACGTGGGCCTTCTTCCAGTCCCGTGGGCAACGGAAAAACCGCACGCAAAACAACAGCTACCATTTCACTCTGCAAAGATGACTCTGTGATGCGGGTTGACGGAATAGTTTATCGTAGGCCGTATTCTTTCGAGGAGATAAGTCCTGCGGGTCCTGTTACCTGTACCGTCACTGGTAAACGGTATGAGAGTCTTTTGCTTGGCAAAGTCATCCGAACTCTTCAACAGCAGTCGTTTGCCGGTTGGAGCGTTTTTGTGATATGTGTTGTTCTTCCGCACATTGCACAGCCAGTGAAGATGCTGCTGAGAGGCATTTTGGAAGTGCTAGATTTATCAGCCGTCAATTCTCTGCAGCCCGACTGCTCATGTTACCTGATTTTAATCCATGTGTCTTCTGGCTCTGGGGATATCAGAAGGATATTGTGTTCAGTATCGCAGTTACGAATGTATTTGAACTAGCAGGCAAGGCGCAACGCATTCTGAACGTGGCCGCGGAGACATTCCGATCTGTAGCGAAATATGCCGTTCCTCGATTTCAACTTCTGGCATAAAAGGGCAACCGCGTATTGAACGTGTCTTGCGCCAGTCTCACGACAGTTAAAAACCGAACCCGTTTTGATTTTTATGTGGTTTTTTATCTTATGACTATTAAAATCTGATGCCATTTTGCTTTTTATACGGTTTTTGGCTTCAGGGCAATTAAAAGACGATTTTCCGGTTTGATGATGATGATGTCTGGTTTGTGGGGCGCTCAACTGTGTAGTCATCAGCGCCCTTACAAAGTCCCAATTTTTACACAGTCCAATTTTTACACAGCCACATCCAGCCACTGTCACGAATGAGAATCATGATGAAATGATGAGGCCAACTCAAACATCCAGTCCCCTGGCAGAGAAAATCCTCAACCCGGACGGAAGTCGAACCCGGCACCCACTACTATTTGATGTGTTACGCCCTTACATAGATGAATGGGCGTAGCTCACTAACAGTGCCAAACTGTTGACTGCCGACCATGTGTAGTCACGCACATTAAACAATAGGCATGTCGTAATTTGCAACTCAAACCATAGTCGTCGTATAGCGCTTCGTCTGTCGTTTGTAGCCGACCCCATTTACTTACGCTTACATCGCCATCTATTAAATTTTTTTCCCATGACGTTTCCACCTGCGTCAATAATATGCTGTTCAAATTTGACGTCATTCTGAGCAGTTTTCTTTCCATAGCCTTTTGAAACTGGATTTTTAATAATATATATTGGGTTGCTTCATAAGTTCGTTCGCTTTCCGTTGCAGTGCGATCACAAAGAACGCCTGGGATCTCACCTCCCCGCAGGACCGCTACGACAGAGTGGCTGCCGGCCTCTCTGCAAGCATACTTCAGCCACAAGGTTGTGCACGAGACAACTAAATAAGGTTGAGCGGTGTTTCAAACAGCTATTTGTATCCAGCACTATGCGCCATTAATCTCGAGAATATATTGCCATTTCTATGGAAGCTTATAATTCTGGTCTTACAAAATGGTGGGGTTTCCAGGTTGATGAACTGTTCGAGGTTCAGTCTGCAGTTCTGAAAGGAGGCGAGGCGTTTGCCATTCAGGAAATTTTGCAAGGAACGGAGTAGATGAATGTCGCAGCCAGCAATGTCTGGTAATTATGACGGTTGGGGTAACTCATCCCACAGAAACTAACGCATCTTTTGACGCTTCACCTTAGAAGGACGTGACTTGGCGTTTTCGTGGTGAAAGACGTGTTTGAGAAAGGCCGTACGACAGATCAACACATTTATAAAAATGGTTCAAATGGCTCTGAGCACTATGGGACTCAACTTCTGAGGTCATTAGTCCCCTAGAACTTAGAACTAGTTAAACCTAACTAACCTAAGGACATCACAAACATCCATGCCCGAGGCAGGATTCGAACCTGCGACCGTAGCGGTCTTGCGGTTCCAGACTGCAGCGCCTTTAACCGCACGGCCACTTCGGCCGGCTCAACACATTTATAGACCTATATCGTTGACGTCAATATGTTGTAGAATTATGGAACATGTTTTACGCTCAAGAATTATGACGTTTTTGGAAAATGAACATCTCCTTTATAAAAATCAACATGAATTTCGCAAACAGAGAACCTGCGAAATTCCGCTCACTCTGTTCCTCCATGAGACCCACAGCGCAGTGGACAACGCACTCAGGTTGATGCCGTGTTCCTTGATTTCAGTAAGGCATTTGACAACGCCCCGCATTGCCGTTTAACTAAAAAAATACGAGCTTACAGAGTATTGGAGAAGACTTGCGAGTGGATTGAAGACGTTCTTGCAGACAGAACTCAACATGTCGCCCTTAACGGAATAAAATCGACAGATGTAAAGGTAATATTCGGAGTACCATAGGGAAGTGTGGTAGGACCGTTGCTGTTTACAGTATATATAAATGATCTAGTAGAATGCATCGCATGCTCTTTAAGGCTATTCGCAGATGATGCAATTGTCTACACTAAAGTAGCACCGCCACAATATAGTAAGAATTTGCTGAATGAGCTGCAGAGAATTGACGAATGGTGCAGGCTCTGGCAGTTGACCCTGAATGTAAATAAATGTAATATATTGCGCATACATAGGAAAAGAAATCCACTAGTGTACAGCTACACTATTAATGACAAATAGCTGGAGACAACGTCTCCGTAAAATATTTTGGTTAGGTGCAACTGTCCAGAGCGACCTGAAGTGGAATGGCCACATAAAACAGATAGTGGGAAAAGCAGACACCAGACTCAGATTCATCGGAAGATTCTTTAGGAAATGTAACTCATACAAGAAAGAAGAGGCTTATAAGGGGCTAGTACGCCCGATTCTTGAGTACTGTTCATCGATCTGGGATCCCTATCAGGTAGGACTGACAGCGGAGATAGAGAATATCCAACGAAGAGCGTTTAGCTGACGAGAAAGAGCTACGGAGATGCTAAACAAACTCCACTGGCAGACGTTAGAAGAGGGGCGTTGTGCTTCACGGAGAGATTTAGTACTAAAATTTCGAGACTGCACTTTTCAGGAGTCGGACAACATATTACTCCCCCCCACTACCACCACCACATACATCTCGCGTATTCTGGCAGAATGGATGAAAGCAAACAATTTAAAGCTCCATTATGATGCAAAGGGAAAAGGCACATTCAAGTCTGGAAGATTGGGTACGGAGAGAACACCTGACATATGCCTGTCAACTATGGACCCTTCGGAGAGTAGTAGCGGAACTATTATCAGAAAGGTCCTGCAGCACTTTCCCTGAAGCCAACATCGCCCCATTCTCATCTGCTACGGGCTACACATTCCCTTAGTCCGATCTGCTCCTGTATCCCGCTGGAACTTTCAAAATGCAGATTGGGATAAATTTTCTAAATTTCTGGACGAGTCAATTTCACAGATCTCTGCACTTCCAAAATCATACTCAAAGTTTTTAAAGATCGAAATACCTACTGCCAAAAATAGTATACCCAGAGGATGCCGGAAAGAAAACATTCCTGGCTGGAATGAAGAGATCAACCAGCTGTTTAACCAATTCAAGGAAATTGGAGGGCAAGAAACAGCTACGAACCTGATGAATTCCTTGAATGAACAAAGGAGAGAAAAATGGCATAAAGAAACAAGGGACCTCGATTTCACACACTCCAGTAGAAAAGCATGGACGCTGATTCACAAACTTGGAGAAGGCCCCTCCAAAACAAAGAAAACTCAACGGTCTCATGCGACTCAAGTTTCCAAGGTGCCAACAGATAAAACAATTCTTCGGCGAGGAAAGAGAGAACTTACGGAAGTCAAGAAAGCTCTGCAACGTAACCCGGAATTCTCTTCTCAATTTACAATCACTGAACTGGAGACAGCCCTTAAGCATACGAAATGTAGAAAAGCTGCAGGTGCAGATGGGCTTTACCCTGAATTTTTGGTGCACAGTGGACCAGTAACGCAAAATTTGCTAGTTTGCCTTTTTAACGAAATTCTTTGTACAGCGACATTACCCAAAAAATTTAAAAGAGCAAACATTTTCGCTATCAAAAAGCCAGGGAAAGAGGGAACAGCTGCAGAACACTTCCGCCCAATATCTCTACTTACCTGTGCTTACAAGCTATTGGAAAGAATGATTCTAAACCGAATCCAAGATCAAATTAGTGCTATGATACCACCTGAACAAGCTGGATTAAGACTTAATAGAAGCTGCTGTGAACAAGTGCTCTCCTTGACTACTCACATAGAATCTGGATACCAAAAGAAACTTAAAAGTAGAGTAGTTTTCATTGACCTGTCAGCAGCTTATGACACGGTGGGCGTGAGGGCCTATTATTGAAATTTTTTAGAGCAATATCTTGCAAAACTCTAGGCAACCTCTTAAGTAACATGTTAAGGAATAGGCGGTTTAAAGTTCATCAAGAAGAAGAGAAAAGCAGATGGCACGTACACAGTGACGGATTGTTATTCAACCTCTACACAGCTGACCTGCCGAATTAGACCTGCCGAAAATTTCAATATGCACATGACCTGGCAATTTCATATCAGCGTGAAGACCTTTCTGAATGTGAAGAACATCTAACGAATAGCCTTACTAAACTTTATGAGTATTTTGACACATGGCGACTAAGACCAGTTATTTCTGAAACTGAAGTAAGCCTGTTCCACCTCTCTAATCGCCTTTCATCAGCAAAGATCAGTCCACAGTTCGGCTCCCTTGGCACAGTCAGATACAACAAAAGCCCAAAATACCTGGGAGTCACTGTGGACAGAACTTTAACATACAAAAACCACCTTTCCAACTTGACGAAGAAGATACAAACACGAGTGAACCTTGTGAGAAACCTGGCAGGCAGTACATGGGGAACAACCACATCAGTCCACCGAGGAGTATCCCTTGCACTGGTATATTCTGCAGCAGAATACTGTGCACCAGTTTGCCTCCGAAGCGCCCACGTAGTGAAAGTATACGTCCAACTGAACTCAGTTATGAGAGTAATTAGTGGTACAGTCCGGTCTACGCCTACTTGCTGGCTGCCAGTGCTTTCAAACATCTGTCCACCACACCTCCGTCGAAATGCTGCTCTTTACAACCTCTGTCAGCAAGTTTCTGAAAACAACTCGAGCCCTCTTCATGACGGTTTGCTATCACTGCCCAGGAAACGCCTCAAATCTAAAAGACCAGCATATGAAATGGGAGTCCAAATGAAATGGGAGTCCAAATGCTATCCACAGGATTCGACCAGGACGCAGAGTGAATACGTGAGTGGCAAGCTGCAAGAACCCGAAACCACGAACTTGTAGACAATCCAACAGTTCCAGTTCCAGGCTTCCACCAACTAAGGGAGGTGTGGGTGCAGTTAAACAGATATCGGACTGAAGAGGGTAGGTGCAAATACAACATGCGCAGGTGGGGTTTTTCAAGTGACAGTGTGTGTGACTGTGGTGGCAGCCAAACAATGAGCCACATTGTGAATGACTGCCCAATCAGACGCTTCCCTGGTGGCACTGAGAAGCTCCATCAAGTTTCCCACGGGGCATTCCGCTGGATCGAGTCCATCAACATCCGAGTGTAGTCTGAGCCGTTTTAAAACTAGTGTGCTGTATATAATTTCACATGTTCATTTTTATATATATTTCTTTGTTTTGCTAAATGTGTATTACTGTAATTGATGCATACGATAATGATAATAACCACCAGTAGAAAATTCGAGAAATTAGAGCTAGCACTGAGGTTTACCGACAATCATTCTTCCCACGCACTACTCGCGAGTGAAACAGGGTTGGAGGGATCATATAGTGTTACCAGAAAGTACCCTCCGCCACACACCATTAGGTGGCTTACCGGAGTATGATGTAGATGTAGACATCCTGTCCCGAATCCGGTTCCGGTCGTTTCTCATCAACGGCTGCCTTGAGAGATCCAACTGCGAACAGTATTTCTCTGAAGTGATAGTCTAGTCAGAAGAAGCTCATAGCTCATGACGCCTTTGCAATCCTACCTTTTTCCTACCAGGATCTCTCACGAATGCAGCCCTTGTTTAGGGGCCGATAGTAGTGGCTGCGCTGTTTTGCTTCACGATTTACTCTTCTGGGTGCTTTTGTCCACGATCTACTTCTCATCTCCAGTTACCAGCCGTTCCAGAAAAAGAGTATTCAGATTATGTCTCAATAAGGACTCACAGATGGTCACGCGATGAATCCAATGCGTTTCACTCAGTTCATAACGAAACCATGCGCGAATATTTACGTAACCTATCTTCTTCAAGTTCCTCGGTTCAGTAGCACGAGTGACATGGAGCTGCAGTGCCAACACCAGCGTTATCATTCGTGAATTGTTGGCTATCATGCCATTAAGCCGTTCCACGTCAGTAACTGTTGGCCGTTTCGATTGAAGTTTGTTTGTTAGGGCGAAATTCCCAGCTCGAAGTCGACTAAACTACTTTTGACATGTTCGAAACGTTACCTCATCGGCTCCGTATATATTTGTAAACACAAGTTCCCGCCGTTCCAGCCATCGCCAGGCATAAACACACACTGACATATCCAATGGTGTTTCAGATGGTCGACCTGTACGTCGAGAAGGGGTTAGGCACTGTGTTACACTGTCACATTTAAATCATACGTAAGAGAGGAAATCCTCTATTTTGGAACTGCACCATTGATGGCAAATTACAGAAAACAATGTCTAGAGTAAAATATCTGGGAGTAACAATCCGGAGCGATCTTAAGTGGAATGTCCATATAAAAAAGTAGTGGGGGAAGCATATGCTAGACTTTCAAAGGAAGAATATTAAGGAAAAGTAACTTATTCGGGAATGAAGTGGCTCACAGAACACTTGACTGACCGAATCCATCTCTCTGGGACTCTTGCCAGTAAGATTAGTATAAGGGATAGAGCAGATCAAACGAAAAGCAGTGCGTTTCGTCACGGGGTCCGTTGGTCAGCGACAGAGCGTTACAGAGCTGCTTAAGAAATTCCAGTGTTAGATGCTACAAGAGATGAGTTATGCATCACGGAGTGGTTTACTGTTGCAATTAACGAGTCAGAAATGTAATGGCTGCTGCCCAAACTACCGCCTATGCGAACCAGAGGTGATTATATTGCGTACGGAACTGCAACCGATACCATCACATCATGTAGAGGTCCCGTATGACAATGACAAATTCAATATTTGCTACGTTCATTGTCGTGGGAACCTGCACTCGTTGATACACCCGCCGTAATGCGATATGCTTGACTGGGAATGCTGTCAAAAACATATGTGTGGCCACCACTGTACCTAGTGTTGACACTAGGTGCACCAGTGTTGTAACCTCTCTCTCTTCCGTTGCGATGGGATGGTATAAGTTGTTAATAACGTTACAGAGCACGCAATGCTGTTACCAAGCTGTGCTAGTGTGCGCGGGTACTGTCAACTTCAGAATGTAGTGCATTGAGATCTCCTTTGTTATGCTCTAGTGCCACTGTTCCCAAAATACACTTTCACATCTGAGCATTATCGCAGGGCTGATACGTTCACCACAAGGTATGCAAGGAGCACAACATGAGCAGGAATTATTTAAACTCCAAGGTCGCCACCGAGTCCCAACCCGCAGTAACAAAAGCAAATTCAAGATAAGACCGTGTTTTATTACTATAATCTTTCATCCTTTACACCGCATCAATGAATTGCTTTCAGTAGTTGCAAGTAAGTTAGCAATAAACGTTAAAATAGCTTTGCTCCTTGAGAAGTAGACACTCTAATCGAGCCCGATAATGGTTGAATATCATTACACTTGTCTTGTTGTGGTCTTCAGTCCGAAGACTAGTTTGATGCAGCGCTCCAAGCTACTCTAACCTGTACAAGTCTCTTCATATCCGAATAACAATTCCCATGTACGTCCTTCAGAATCTACTTGCTGTATTCATCTCTTCGTCTCCCTTTATAGTTTCATCAAACCACACTTCCCTTCGTACTAAACTGGTGATCCTTTTATATCTCAGAAAATGTCCTACCAACCGATCCCTTCTTGTAGTCAAGTTGTGCCACAAATTTCTTCTCTCTCCAGTTCTATTGCGTACTTTATTAATTACGTGATCTGCCACTCTAATATTCAGAAATCTTCTGTAACACCAGATTCCAAAAGCTTCTGTTCCCTTCTTATCAAACTGCTTATCGTCCATGTTTCACTTCTATAAAAATACTTCCAGAAAAGACTTCTCTCACATAAATCCATATTCAACGTTAGCAAATTTCTCTTCTTCAGAAACGCTTTCCTTGCCATAGCCAGTTTAGATTTTATATCCTCTCTACTCCGGCCGTTATCAGTTATTCTGCTACCTAAATGATAAATTCATCTACAAATTCAAGTGTCTCGTTTCCTAATCTAAATCCTTCAGCATCACCTGATTTAATTCGACTACATTACATTATCCTTTTTTTCCTTTTTTTATGTTGATCTTGTATCCTCTTTTCAAGACACTGTCCATTCTCGTCTCTGGTAAAACTATACAATATCTTCGGTAAACCTCCTGTACATTTTGTTTATTAACAGTCTTTCCCTATAACTTACACTTTTTCTGAGAATTTCGAAAATTTTGCACAATTTTTCATTATCAACTGTTTTCGCTAGGTTCACAAATCTTATGAATGTTTGTCGACTTTTCTTAAGTTTTGCTTCTGTTATCAAGTGTAACGAACCCCGGCTACTCTAGTGCCTTTGATAAATTCAAACTGATAGCAGTCTAAAGAATTCTCAATTTTATCCATTCTTCTGCATATTATTCTTCTCATAAATTTGACGCTTTAACTGTTAGGCTGGTTTTAAGTTTTCGCTTTTAACTGCTCTAGCTATGTCGGGATATTGTGGCGATATTTTCCTGAATGTGTGATGGTAAGTACTCTACACATGCATTACAGAGATACTCCGCAAGCCACAGTACGGTGCGTGGCGTAGTGTACCTTGTACCACCACTAGTCATTTCCTTATCTGTTGCACTCGCTAATACAGCGAGAGATAAACGACTATCTATAAGCCTCCATGTGAGCCCTAATTTCTCGTATCTTACCATCGCCCAGTTTAAGTCGGGGGCAATAAAATCAGTCGGAAGTCAGCTTCAAATGCTGGTTTTGTAAATTTTCTCAAGTGTTGCCCGAGAAGAACGTCACCTTCCCTCCAGGGATTCCCATAAGGGTTCCCGAAGAATCTCCGTAACACTTGCGTGTTGTTCGAACATAACGGTAACACAGTATGTCTCTGAATTGCATCGATGTCTTCCTTTGAAGTACGGATCCCAAAGAGTAGAGCAGTACTCAGGAGTAAGACGCACTAGCGTCCTATATGCTGTCTCCTTTACAAAAAAATGTTCAAATGTGTGCGAAATCTTATGGGACATAACTGCTAAGGTCATCAGTCCCTAAGCTTACACACTACTTAACCTAAATTATCCTAAGGAGAAACACACACACCCATGCTCGAGGGAGGACTCGAACCTCCGCCGGGACCAGCCGCACTCTCCTTTACAGGGGAGCTTACCGTACACCACAGCATTATCAACAAACAATAGCAGATTTCTGCCCGTCCTGTTCGCCATATCATTTTTGTATAACAGCGGTCATACGACATTTCCGTGAGGCGCACTTGATGATACGCTTGTCTCTGATGAACACTCGCCGTCCAGGACAATATTATGGGTTGTAATACTTCAGAAGTCTTCTAGCCACTCACGTATCTCTGAACTTATTCCATATCCTGCAGTGGAGTACCGTGTGAAATGCTTTACTGAAATTTAGAAAAATGGAAATTGCCTGTTGCCCTTCTTCCATAGTTCCCAGTATATCACGTGAGAAAAGGGTAAGTCGAGTTTCGCACGAGTGAATGCTTTCTAAAACCATGCTGATTAGTGCACATAAGATTGTCAGTTTCAAAAATGTTTATGATATTCGAACTCAGAATATGTTCAAATTTCGCAGAAAACCGAAGTTAGGCATCCTGGTCTGTAACTTTGCGGGTCTGTTCCTTTAGCCTTCCTATATACTAGAGTCACCTGCCCTTTTTTTCCAGTCGCTTGGATCTATGTATTGAGGAGAGATTCACGATAAATGCAAACTAGGTAAAGGACAATTCCGCAGAGTATTGTATGGAAAACCGATTTGGAGTTTTATCCGGACCTGGTGATTTATTTGGTTTCAAATCTTTCCATCTGTTTCTCTACGCCAGGGACGCTTATAACAGTCTCGTCCATACGAAAATCTGTCCGGTGGTCAAGTGACCGACATGTTTGTAGGATTCTCCTACGTCAACGATTTCTTGAACGCCAAATTTAAAACTTTGGCTTTGGTTTTATATCTTCAACTGTAACACCAGATTGGACACCAAGGGACTGAATGGACCCGCTTAGCTATTTTCCACAGAACCAGAATTTCCTCGGATCCCTGCCAGATCCTTTATTAAGGTTTGACGGTAGTAGTTGTTGTACGCTCCGCGTACAGACATTTACTCACACGCACGAATCTCTACTAACCTTGGCTTGTCGTCATTTGTGCGTGAGTATTCATACTAATAGATTCCATAAATCAGTTCGAATAGTCATTTTGTTGCCATCTCGATCCATTATTTCAGAAATTCCAGAGGTATGTTATCTGTGGCTTCCACCTTACCTGGTTTGCAGACCTCTGTTAAACATAAATTATGGATCATTTATGTAGTCTTCATCCATCACGTCATCAGAGAGTTCTTCCCTTCGTAGAGACCGTCAGTGTACGTTTTCATCCTATCAGCTCTACCGTTTGCTATCAGTGGAATTGCTTTTGCACTCTTAGTTAAGGCGTCTTTACATTCAGTTTCACTGACGGTTGTTTGAACTTTCCTGTACGCTGAAGTTGTTCCCCAGATGATCTTTTCTTTTCGATTTTTTCACATTTTTCCTGCAGCCATTCCGCTTTTGCTGCAATGCAGCTCCGATTTGTTTCATTTCTAAGTGGCTTATATTGTCGCATTCCTGTCTTTTCCTGAACGGTTTTGCACTTCTGTCGTTTGACGATTGATTGAAATATTTCTTTTCTTATCCAAGGATTCTTTGCATCTATTTTCCTTGCAGATATACTTTTGTGCCCAACTTTCGTGAGTGCCCGTTTGAGAGACGTGCATTCCTCTTACACTGATCGATTATTGTAGTCCAAATTATCGCAGTTTCTACAGGCTTGTAGATTACCAAAAGCTCATAATCGTTTCGCAGTTTTCAGTACATCACTTCACTCTATATTGATTTTCCCAGATGATTCTCGCAACTTTTCATAACGAAAGTGTGATTTTAATATAGTCTTACAATCCATTATCTGACTGCTTGTGTTTTACCATTTTGATAGATCTAGAGGATGCAACGGTTAGTCACTGTACTGGCATTCGGGAGGCTGACGGTTGAAATCCGCTTCCGGCCATCCTGATTTAGGTTTCCCCGTGATTTATCTAAATAATTCCACGCTCCTCTGAAAAGGCACGGTGGATGTTCTTCCCCATCGCCACAACATTCCAAGCTTCTGCTCCCATTATATGCTGCTCTTGATATTGTCCTGTATGAGAAATCTTTATCTGCTTCCAGTTTCATTTCACTGATCTTTCATTAACGATAAGAGAGATACTACATTTCTTATCGGTATCAAAAGTCATAAACGAAACACGGTCCAGGAGTCAAACTGAGTCGACGAAAGTAAGATGCTTGTATTTCAAACAAATATGGCGAAAATTTTGATAAATATGTTTTTTATTAGACGTGAATAAGTTTTTGTCAGCATTCGAAGAAAAATATGGTTTCGACATTTTATGATGAAAAAGTTATTTCCTTTAAAGTTGTAATTTATTGTAGAAGGAAAATACAGAGTTATTCTAAATGGTGGACCCATTTTAAAAAATTGATATGTATTCAGGTACAAATTCAAAATGAACAGGTTTTATACTAATGATAATTTTTAATTGTCATCTTGAAAAATTAAGCTGTGACCATGAAACCTGGTCTTAGTCCTTCTCAATATATTTACCCTGAACTGTAGCACAGTTTTCTCCGAACGACGGAGGACCTGGCGGAGACTGTAGTTTCCAGGAAACCTCGAAAATCACCTCCTCGTTATTTAGGAAATGCGTATATCCAAGAAAAGAGGAGCGTCTTTGAGTCAGAAGAATAAGAGAGGGTGACAAAATGAGATAGGCCAAAAAATCTGTGACTGTGTCATGTGAAGAATATGCCGGGTTCTTTTCGTGGAACAAAAGAATAGGCCCATTGTACAGCTTCCCGCTACAGTGCCTCTCGACAAACCGTCACAACCTCGTTTGTTGGAACCACACCATTACAGTTCCTAACGACAATCAGTATCACCTTTTCCTACGATGGTTAGGTCTCCGGTTTGATCAGAGGTGGTAAATTCACATTTTTAAAATGTTTGCGTTCCTTCTTTGTCTAGGGGTCATAGTGATAGACTCAGCTTTTGTCCATGTGGGTTAGGTGACTAAATGAAGTGATCTGGATTGACCTGCCAGAGCTGCGACTTTTCCGCTGCAACCCTCGTTCGGCGGCTCTTTTGACTAGGTGTGAGCAGTCATGGGTCCCAGCAGTGACGACCTCTGCTGTGTACAACATATCGTGCAAGGTACTGACTGAATGATCCATAACAGCAATATTTTGTTTAACAGAGTATTGGTTTTTACATTATGCACTGCACAATATTCATTACAATTTTGTCTGTCTACACTTGTATGTTAAGTAGCCAAGTTGTACCTGCGGCTACTAGATGGCACTCTCGATGCAATGTCATGTTCACCTGCCCGCACTTGTTAACGCGCGCGCCTCAGTCCGTTGCAACCTGTGGCTGTACAGGTACGAGCAGCCCATAGTGGCTCGCCTTCGCGCATTCCTTTTTTTATATATTTAGTGGCTAAAGCCCTTCTGGCCTGTTAATTATTTTATATGTGACCTGTAAGTACTGCCTCTGTCTTTCATTGTTAGTCAGTACTTACACTTTTTACATAAAAATGTCTTTTCCTATAAATTTGTAAATATGTTATAGGCCATTTTAATTGCTTTAATTCTGATGAAGGCACTCTTAGAAGTGTTGAAACCTGGTCAGTAAAACTTAGGGCTCATTCGTTTCAATTTTAATTTAGAAACGGTCACTTAACCCAGCAGTCATGTTTACAACTTTGTAACTGCAAACAAACAATAAATCAATAGCTTAATTTTGTTTTTCCGACGGAAAAATTAAAACATTTTTGTGCAAAATGACAATGCTAAAAATGTGATCCGTGTGTGATTACCCCTGCGCTGTTGATATAAGAATTACACTGCTGTAACCTGTATGGGACAGAGAGAAATTTTGCTCGCGTGAATCGGGAGACGCGGCGTGCGAGAAGGAGACTTCGCTTCTTGGAGATGTAGTCTCGGACCTCACGGCGAACTGGAATGGCTGAGGCACCATATTGCCGAGTGCAGTGCCCAACCGACAGTGGCGCTGCGCGCAGAATGTGAATTCGGCACCGGGTGGGTGCATTCTCTTGGGGCTCACGTCCGGCTGACGCAGCAGTTGAGAGGCGGATGCACGCCAGCGTTTCGCGGAAGGCAGAGCTCCTTCTTCATGCGGAATGAATGCTGACAGAGAACTTTGTACGCAAGCCTCGGGCCTTTCTTGAGGGCACTGGCGCAGGATTCCTGTGAAGCTTTACCACTTATTGATCACTTCGCCCGAGTGTCCTAAGACAGTTTCTCTCCCATGAGTAGAACGGATCACACACTGCAGCTTACGTTTACTCCTTGCCACGATCAAAGTGAAAGCAGCCTATACTTATACTGATAAGAAGAAAATTCGGCTACGTAAACTTAGGTGCTGTTACAATATACTAAACTTTTTATATGACAGCCACGCAGTAAGAAGCCGTAACAAAGACTTAACCAGCTAGATACTTTGGGCAGAGGCCACAGTGCCGTAGTCTCTCTGAAGCAGACCAGTATACATTTTGCGTTGTTACGCGCTCCTCCTCCTCGGGACACTGTTTCTTATATGATGTGTGTAAGTTTGGTGGTTTGTTGAATTACTGGCTCCGACACTGCAAAGTATCGCTTGGCGAAGTAAAATAAGCGACATACGACGTCTGCGATTGTTCTCACCTAGTGACTACAGTACTGATACATTTTTCACGTAATCAGCGTCAAAACCGAGTTAATTTTATTAAATCTACCAATTAATCAGGTCGTCCTGTGCTCAAAGTGAATGGTAAAATTTATATTAATGTATTAGCACAGTCTAACATTTACAGTTGTAACAGTCACTGCTGTAAAACTTGTTACCGTCTGGCAGTTGGAACAATACTACCGCCCCTAGGGCGAGAGAGCCAACTGTAAGGTTATCGATTGCTTTTACTTAGCCTGCAACTTATTCATAAAGACATTCTTTCGAATATCTGTGAAATTGAAACTTACTCCTTTGGCAGGAAAAAAATATCAACACAGATTTCATTCATGACAAGCAAGTATTTCTATTGTTGTTGTTATTATTTTCTTGACACGAAACAATTCTTTCGACGGTTTATCAAATCGTATGCGGTTTTCCTTCATCTACAGTTTGATGTGTGCGGTTTTCCCTCAGCTACAGTTTGGTGGTTCAAAAAATGGTTCAAATGGCTCTGAGCACTATGGGACTTATCATCTGAGGTCATCAGTCCCCTAGACGTAGAACTACGTAAACCTAACTAAAATAACGACATCACACACATCCATGCCCGACGCAGGATTCGAACCTGCGACCGTAGCAGCAGCGCGGTTTGGGACTGAAGCGCCTAAAACCGCTCGGCTACAGCGGCCGGCAGTTTGATGGCTTCTTTGGTATGTTATATAATGCAGGTATTGCATTCCACGCAAGCTTTCTACTTTCCACAGTCACTAATTTCATTGGAAATGTAGTGAAGAGCACTTCACGTTGTTGAGTAGATATACGATTCATTCTGCAAAACGTCTTGTCTTCTGCCGTGAATTAGCTGTTTTATGTTCTTAAAAAGACATTCTTCAGTAAGTATCTACAGGTTAGAAGAGAATCGTAAATAACTGTCCTGTAATGTTCCGTTTCATTCTTCCCAGGGTCCTTAGGAAACGGTAGAAAAACAAATGTGGTTTCATTCTTCATCTAGTGTCAATTTTATACATATTCTCCCTAATGTATAAACTACATTACTACACAGTACAAACGATACTACTCTTACTCATCCGATATCGTTTCCAGAAGTGTAGTTTTCTCTCCGCTTGGAACGCAGCTGTCGCGACCGTTTGTAACGGCTTATTCCACGGATGTCATACTCGTTAGCTTTTTCCATGGAGGTGTAAGAAATTGAGGTGGCGCTGTGCTAAATAGACTCTCTAACGCTGTTCGTTATTTTGATCCCGGCGTCGCCGAATTGGATACCACATAGCATTAGTAGACTGCTGGTGTTGTGGTCTTCGGTCCGAAGACTGGTTTGTTGCAGCTCCCCATGCTACTCTATCCCGTACAAGCCTCTCCCTGCAACCTACATCCTTTTGAAATGCTTGCTGTATTCATCTCTTCGTCTCCCTCTACGATTTTTAACCCCAACACTTCCCCCAGTACTAAACTTGTGATCCCTTGATGTTTCAGAGTATGTCCTACCAACCGATCCGTTCTTCTAGTCACGTTGCACCAAAAATTTCTATGGTCTCCAGTTCTATAAAGTACTTCCTCATTTGTTACGTGATCTACCCATCTAATCTTCAACATTTCAAAAACTTCTATTCTCCCCTTATCTAAACTTCTTATCATCCATGTTTCACTTCAATACATGGGTATACCCTTAAAAATACACTCTGGAAAGACTTCCTCACAAATCTATACACAACATTAACAAATTTATCTTCCTCAGACACGCTTATCCTGCCGTTGCCAGTCTACATCATTTTATATCCTATCTACTTTGGCCATCATCAGTTATTTTGCTGCCCAATTAGCGAAACTCGTCTACTAGTTTAAGTGTCTCGTTTCCAACCTAATTCCTTCAACATCACCTGATGTAATTCGACAACATTCCATTATCCTTGCTTTATGTTCATCTTATATCCTCCTTCCAAGACTACGAACAATCCGTTCAAATGCTCTTCCAAGTTCTTGCTATCTGTAAAAGAATTACCATATCATCGGTAAATCTCAGCGTTTTCATATCAATTCCTACTCCAAACTTTTCTTTTGTCTCGTTTACTGCTTGCTCAATGTACAGATTTCCGGCCGCTGTGACCGAGTGGTTCTAGGCCCTTCAGTCCGGAACCGCGCTGCTGCTAAGGTCGCAGGTTCGAATCCTGCCTCGGGCATGGATGTGTGTGATGTCCTTAGGTTGGTTAGGTTTAAGTAGTTCTAAGTTTAGGGAACTGATGACCTCAGATGTTAAGTCCCATAGTGCTTAGAGCCATTTGAACCATTCAACGTACAGATTGAATAACATCGGGGATGGGCGACAACCCTGTCTCACTCCCTTCTCAATCACTGCTTCCCTTTCATGAGTCTAGAATCTTAAACTGCCGTCTGGTTTCCGTATAAGTTGTAAACAGCCTTTCGTACCCTGTATTTTAGCCCTCCCAACCTCATAATTTCAAAGATGAGTATTCCCATCAACATCGTTAAAGGTTTCTCTAAGTCTACAAATTCTATGAACATAGGTTTGCCTTTCCTTAACCTATGTTCTATGACAAGTCGTAAGGTCAGTACTACCTCACATGTTATTGCACTTCTCCGGAATCCAAACTGATTTACTCCGACCTCGGCATTTACCATTTTTTCATACATCTTGCTCGCCAGATGGAAGTCTTTTGTCATTGCCGGCTTTCCCAAGCGTATAGTTTTAATCTATAGTTCATAAACAAAAATTGTGATCACCGTCCACCTGTGCCCCTGGAAATGTCTTACAGTTTGAAAGCTTGTTCCGAAATCTCCATCTTATCATTGTGTAATCGATCTGAAATCTTCCAGTGTCTGCAGGTCTCTTCCAAATATACAGCCTTCTTTAATGATTCTTGAGCCAAGTTTTAGTAATGATTAACTTGTGCTTTGCGCTAAATTCTACCACGCGTCTTCTTCTTTAATTCCTTTCCCCTACTCCCGATTTATCTACTACTTTTTCGTCTCTTTCTTTTCCTACTATCTAATTCCAATTCCTCATCGACATTAAATTTTCGTTTCCCTTAGCTATTTGAATAATTTATTTTCTCATCATACGTTTCTTCAGTCTCTGTTTACAGTTGCTTACTTTCTTATTTTCTGTTGTGTGCACGCAGCAGTGGCGTTAAATAACAAATGTTGCAGTGCCTTCGTGAATAACACTGTGTCACGCAGGCATTTTCAGACGACATTCTGGCCTTGAACACGCATTTGATCCACCAATAGCTCGTACGGCACTTGTCTTTGTTATATGTTTCGAAAAAACAAGAAGGGAAGTATGTAATGTGTCAACGTTTCCTTAGGAATGCCTCATTTTCCTTAATAAGGACGACAAATTGATGGTCGGTATATGTCCTCTGCCGAAAGTACTGAGAACGTATTTTGCTATGTTTGGTCGGTTTCCAAACCCTCTTCCTCATAACGTTCGTCTAGAAAGCTTTTAAAGTTGTTCTGATAACAAATCTAAAGTGGAATGACAAAAATAAAACCACTACAGTAAAAATAATCAGCGCGACCAAAATTCACATGCCGATGCTGTGCATAAAAAATCTTGCTTGAACGTACTCAATTGCGAATGAAATGATTATTTTACAGTTAATACTGTAAACAGAACGATTAGTACACCTGAAAATGACAATAGCTGAAAATTTTTGTTCAAAATCCTTCCACCAAAAGCTAGTACCTGACATGGTGGACGCCTGCTTCGATTCTGAGATGTGATAACAATTCCCCTTAATACAAAGCCATGATTTTCTCTTTCAAATAATATCTAGGCTATATAAACAAAAGATATATTTTTGGTAATTGTAATTGGGAAGCCATGGATTATCTTTTAATAGTTTGCTCTTCACTATAACAGGTCGGGAGTTACCTGTACAGAATGGAATTGGAGTATTGTTATAGAAGAACGGCGTCAATAATACTTCAATTGAGACTATTAGCTTGGAATGTTTGCTTGTAAACTGCTGCTGCACATTTTCTGATATTTCTGGAGGTGTATTTGTGTATTTTGATTTAAAAAATCGATATTTCAAACGAAAAACTGGTACATTCTGCTTTTAAGCTTGTATGTATAAGTTGAATCAGCTAAGCAACTCATCTCATATATTTCTCGACCGTTAAAAAAGTTGTAATTTTTGTCTTCAATAAAACAATTTGTGTGTAAGTCCTCAGCAATTAGCGTGTATTCTCTTTTGGAAACTACAGTAATTACAGAGATATCGGTGCCAAATTCGGCTTTTCAATTGTATCTGTGATAATTTTAGCTGCTACGACTGGAGATCTAAAACAAAGTCAACGGAATCTCTCTTCAAACCCGGTTACTGATTTCCGACTAAATGTAATATTTAGAAACCAGGATTTGTATGTTTTTGATATGAAACCGATTACTTTCTTATGTGAAAATTCCAGATTTATTACCCAAATGACGAAATACATCACGGAGAAACAAAATGTAGCACCACCAATGTACTAAAAGGAAATGCAGCTGTCATTCTGCCTTGTTATCTATCAGTGTTTAGTGCTTGCTAGTTTGGAGAAAAAGTTATTCACATAGCAAGAGAAACTATGTTATGATACTTCTCTGCCGGCAGGTGTGGCCGTGCGTTTCTAGGCGCTTCAGTCTGGAACCGCGTGACCGCTACGGTCGCAGGTTCGAATCCTGCCTCGGGCATGGATGTGTGTGATGTCCTTAGGTTAGTTGGGTTTAATTAGTTCTATGTTCTAGGCGACTGATGACCTCAGAAATTAAGTCGCATAGTGCTCAGAGCCATTTGAACCATTTTTTGCTACTCCTCTACGGAGAATACTGAGGGAACGAGAAAACGGGTTGTACGCACACTTGTATCCCGACACAAGGTAGTCAACAACAATGACAATTCAGCGAGTGTGCAAGAAACTGTTATTAAGAGATCACTAGAATATTACACAGAGTGTAAGGAGGAAGCCTGCAACGAGCGGAGCGAACAATATAGCTATTTTGGTAGCTGTTGTTCATAATAGACATGCACGGTTGCCAATTTTTTACAGAGAAAATGAGGGATCGAGAAGGATGCCTACAAAAAAATTTCAAGTAATGTTTTCTACAAAGAACAGTGGGAACATATTTAAAATGTGCATGAATGCGGTATTTTATAAAATAGCTTGTATTTATTTACAAGATTTGCTTCTTTTTGGGAATATTCATTTGATTCTACATATGTACAGAATTGCCTACAATTAAAATTAAAATTCATTGCTACTTGCAGTTCTGCTTTTGTAACCCCCGTGGTACATGTGTCGTGCGCCTGTGTCCATTTACCGTTCATTAGGGAAAAAATTCTTTATCCCACAGCATTTCAACCGGGAACACTTAATACAAGTCCAAATACTTTCAACAGATTGTGAAACACCCCTGTTTAAATTCCTTTATTGGGTGTTGTGTAATTTATCAAAGCAGCCAAACAGTTAATTATTATGATTACATGACCGTGTGCTACCTGGATGAAAGGCTATCGGTTTTTCTGCTCTGGCTTCGGGGGTATTTCAACCGAGTGCGGCTGTTCTGAGGCGGAATAGTTAATGATTGAAAGTTTGTCTATTACAAAAGACCATAAAGGTTGCGATGTACGAACTGATATATATTTTCCACTAACACACAAATTCTGAGGCAGTTGCTACCTTCGCCTTACGCGTTTAATTACGGTTATATCTTTTATTGGTTGCTGATTTTAGGTAATTCGTCACTCGCATTGATGATGGTTAACATTCACAACAATCCTCACTGAAATCCGTGGTTGTTGCTGGCCGACGCGGTTGACGTGAGACACGTAATTCGGCACTTGTCACTTTCTGTTTCATAGCACTCGCGAATCGGTATCGATGAGGGTCCACCCCACGACGATCAGGGGGACGCGATCATTTGTCACATTCCGGTGAATTTACCGTCTACTACTCGCTCGACCACCATTCTTGCCCATCTCTCCAGTACCACTTCTCACTCGACACTCGTCTCACTGCCTCCTGCAGTGCTCGACAGTCGACTTCTGTCACTATCGACTTGGGTGTCGGATATTAGCATCTATTCTCGTGGGATCACGGATCCCTTACAATTGGGAATCTGAAAATTTTTGGCTCTCAAGGTCAACACCGCGTACCGGGACTGAGCCAACTACTACTTGATTATCCTTAAATTGAAAGTGGCGTCCAAGACTCTGTTGACATTGGAATTTGATTTTCAGATTTCAAATTCTTGACTAAATATGTTTTCAATGACACATAAGATGCTATAAGGTTATCTTGAATGCGTCATCTGTTTTTCTGGAATTAGTTATCAAAAACTTTATTCGTGCCATTGCAAAAAAAAGTGTCATTCATCCTTTGCGCAGTTTTACTAAATAGAGTCAGAAAACATCGATCTTGTGCAACGCAGCTAGCTCTTTATTCGCACGAAGTAATGGCCGCTATCGACAGGGGATCTCAAGTTCATTCCGTATTTCTAGATTTCCGGAAAGCTTTTGACACCGTTCCTCACAAGCGACTTCTAATCAAGCTGCGGGCCTACGGGTTATCGTCTCAGTTGTGCGTCATGGAAGCGTCCTGGGACCTCTACTGTTCCTGATCTATATAAATGACCTGGGTGACAATCTGAGCTTCTCTTAGGTTGTTCGCAGATGATGCTGTAATTTACCGTCTAGTAAGGTCATCCGAAGACCAGTATGAGTTGCAAAGCGATTTAGAAAAGATTGCTCTATAGTGTGGCAGGTGGCAGTTCACGCTAAATAACGAAAAGTGTGAGGTGATCCACATGAGTTCCAAAAGAAATCCGTTGGAATTCGATTACTCGATAAATAGTACAATTCTCAAGTCTGTCAATTCAATTAAGTACCTGGGTGTTAAAATTACGAGCAACTTCAGTTGGAAAGACCACATAGACAATATTGTGGGGAAGGCGAGCCAAAGGTTGCGTTTCATTGGCAGGACACTTAAAAGATGCAACAAGTCCACTAAAGAGACAGCTTACACTACACTCGTTCGTCCTCTGTTAGAATATTCCTGCGCGGTGTGGGATCCTTACCAGGTGGGATTGACGGAGGACATCGAAAGGGTGCAAAAAAGGGCAGCTCGTTTTGTATTATCACGTAATAGGGGAGAGAATGTGGCAGATATGATACGCGAGTTGGGATGGAAGTCATTAAAGCAAAGACGTTTTTCGGCGCGGCGAGATCTATTTACGAAATTTCAGTCACCAACTTTCTCTTCCGAATGCGAAAATATTTTGTTGAGCCCAACCTACATAGGTAGGAATGATCATCAAAATAAAATAAAAGAAATCAGCTCGAACAGAAAGGTTTAGGTGTTCGTTTTTCCCGCGCGCTGTTCTGGAGTGGAATGGTAGAGAGATAGTATGATTGTGGTTCGATGAACCCTCTGCCAAGCACTTAAATGTGAACTGCAGAGTGATCATGTAGATGTAGATGTAGATGCTGCCTCAAAAATTTCTGTTACGCTAACATATGAACGTTCTAAAAACTGAGTAATTTAGAACAACTGCATCAACGTGGGAAAAAAGTTAAATATATGCTTAAAGTTAACTCTTAAAGTGGCGTCAGAATCATTTAAAAGTTTCTTCATTGCTAGGGATTATTATCACTACATTTGATGTAACTTTTAATGGGCTTTCAATTTGAAAAGGTTCTGTCAACACCTGAATCCAGAAATATATTTCTTAGCAACGTGTACGGTTAACACAAATGTTCTCAGTTTTTTTCGTTGTCGGTGATTTCACACCATCTTCATCGTTACTCATATTAAAGCAAGAAATCACAAGTTCTGAATCTGATTAAAAGAATTCTCCCATCGTTTAGCTTAGCGTAATGTGCTCCTTCCCTTAGTTTCCGAGTCGCCGGCTTGCAGAGCAGACTCGTAACAAAAGTGCTGTTCCCGGCATCCTTGTTCACTCCAAGGAACTTAAATGACGTTCAGGCTTCATGCGTTCACCACAGGCCCATAAACTGTAGGGAACGCATGGTGAACGCATGGTGAAATAAATTATTTTGAAAAATACCGGAGAAGTTCGAAAGAATACGAGACACGGCATTTGACAAAAAATAGCCAAAATTTAGAATTTCCAAGGAAATACGGGTTGGTAGACAACTATACCCACATGTTAGGTCCAGAGAAACTGCCTGGACCTCTGGAATTAGTCAGCCCAGAGATATTCACATTTTACTGGCAAACAGCTTCCGTACCTGTCATGTCTCGTTTCATCAGCAGCTTAACCAGCCGAATTACAGAAGATTCTCTCTTCAGCGAATTCTCGTTACTGTCGAAACAACCTTTTGAAATCATGGAAAGATACATGCGTTGTTGGGCCGCTGAGAATTCGTAGAGCCTGAGGCTAGTTGTACTTCATCAGCACTGGAGACGAACGTTTCGTGAGGGGTTACTGGAGACGAATTTAGCTCCTGCTTCTTTGCTCGCATAGACTGTACGGTCTGCACAGAATTTTGCTGTTTTTCCTGTAATCGAATCCGTGTGCTGCCACCCCTTTTGGTCATGTGTAAATCTACGCACTAAGAAAGAGTTAGCGAGCTTTTACATGGCTGTGAGTCTTTACATAATTGAGGAGTTCCAATGGATTAAATTTAATTTCATACAGCGAATTAAAAGAAGAAAGAGACAGAATAAGTGATTCTATAGTTATAGGCGTAATTCATACGCCCAGTATTGAACTCCCATCTCAAACGGATACTGCTGTACATGAAATCACACTTAGACGTGGTATCTATTTTGTCGTCAGTTATCATTAGTGTGAGAAGTAATTACAACAAAAATAACTTTATAAACATATATTGGACCTCCTGGAAAATTTCTCTATTAAAGATCCGTTTCTTTTTCTATGCAGTTCTGAGAAAGATGACAAGTCGTGGTGACTAATAGCTTTCTCTGATTTAATTCACAAATTGTAACATCTCCTAAGCTTTCTGCTGATTGAGGCCGCAGGGACATGGTTTTTTTCCGAATGTACATCTGGCAGAAGAAAACGATTCTGCTTTCATAATGAAATAGTTTCACAAAACTTTTCGTCCCCTATTTTACCCCCTCAGGGGTGGAATTCCGAAGAATCCCTTCTTAAACATTGACTAAAGATCAAAACTCTTCCCAAATTTCAAGTGAGTATCTTGACATTTGCAACTGTACGGTAATAAATTATTTGGATATATGTGAAACTGTCATTCGATCGAATCTTAGTCGTAGCCTTTAGAGTCCGTACCTGTCGCTTTTACGATAGTAAATATCGAGTTAAATATCACTGGTAGACAAAATCAGTATATAAAACTGTAACTTCGGTTCACAGTTGCTGCATGCAAATAACGTGCCGAAGAAAAAGTTTAGAGTATTAAAACACAGTGAATTAATTGAATACACATATTAAATAGCAGACGAGTAACAAATCAGTTCCGCAACACTGCAAAATTATTTATAAAGTGCCTGAATTCGCTTTCCCAAAAGTGTTCTTTCTCCAGAAAAGAAATAATCGCCATAAACAGAAGCCCTTCCGGAATTGACGAAATTGTTCAAAATGTTGTCTGCTGTAAAATATTCAGAGACCCCACTGATCCGTCTGAGTTGGAGCCCATACGGCTATGAGATAATTCTAAGTGGACGATAAACACAAGCCCGTCCAACAATCAACGAAAATAGTCTCAGGTGCATGAATCAAAAAATATTCAGAGTCCAGCTCAACTGTCTCAGTTAGAGTACAGTTTGGCACGGAATTACCCTAATTCGGTACCAGCCCTACATGTGAAAATCACAAGTCAACCACTGCCATTCCGAAAAACTACCAAGCCTGTGAAATGGTGCGTCTAAATCGCCGCCCAGTGTGCAATAGAGCTTGCCAGTGCAACAACGTCAGGACGACTACTGCAAATCGGCCCCCCTACTCCGGAATTTCCGAGTTATTTACATCATTCTACAGGTGAGAGAAATCACCAGTCCGAGTTGCAACGTTTCATACAGAAATGCGATCTTAAAGCTAACGGCGACAGTAGAAGCGCGCTGAAAGGCTGATTAAAATGATATGTTATAATAAAAAGTTGTTCACATACAATACTAATTAGAATGAGTACACATGTCACGCTATGTCATCAACATTCAGAGCCTCAAACAGTTATGATACTCATATACAGGGTTTGGACAAAACTATGGAGACACCTACAAAAATGCATGCGTCAACATAAATACAGACACTGTACTCGAGATTTTTTTTTTATGTTCAAATGTGTGTGAAATCTTACGGGACTTAACTGCTAAGCTCATCAGTCCCTAAGCTTACACACTACTTAACCTAAATTATCCTAAGGACAAACACACACACCGATGCCCGAGAGAGGACTCGAACCTACGCCAGTACCAGCCGCACAGCCCATGACTGCTGCGCCCTAGACCGCTCGGCTAGTCCCAAGCGGCCACTGTACTCGATAAGCCTGAATGTTCCGCTTTAATATTCGACTGCGAACGGCACTTGCGGAATGTCCTGAATATGTTGAAAGTCTCAGTGTTGTCAGTACAGTGTTCTGTGTAGTTGTGAGTGCATTATGTCGGAGCCATGTGATTTCGAGCATGGGAAAACTTCTGCTGCTTGTAAGGTAGGTGCTTCTTTAAGCACAGTCACCGTATAGGAGTTTTATTGAGCCTTCGTCGTCCACCATAGAAAGTAGTGTGCGTGATTACTGTTCATTTCCATAATCATTTCCTGAACTTTACACTGTCTTGCAGGAAGAATGAAATAAAATTCGCCCGAAAATCATACAGAACCGTATTTATGCATTGTGAGATGACTGGAAGCTTTCCTACACCGTATCAGGGAAGGTAATGAGTTCTGTTTGTGAGATTTCTATGTTTTTCCACATTCGGTAAATGATAAATCAGTTCGGAAGGAAATTGGAAGCTCTTTCCATTGCTGATATCCAAATACATATATTTATAATTGGATATAAATTGTGGACGAAATTGTCAACAATTTTAATTATCTAATTAAATCATTTATTAAACATACAAAACTACTCGTGTTATTTAGTAAGTGTGACTACGCCATATACGCCATATGCTTTCACGTTTTTCATCTACATCTACATCTACGTAACTACTCTGCAGTTCACTCGTAAGTACATAGCAACGGGTTCTTCGAATCACCTCCAGTCTCAAACAGCGAATGGTAAAAATGAAATTCAAATGTTTCTGTGCAAGCTCCAATTTCTCTTATATTATTTTGATAACCGTTTCTTCCTGTCCACTTGGCGACGACAGAATATTTTCGCACTCAGAAGAGAGAGTTGGTGATTGAAATTTCGTGAAAAAATCTCGTCACAACGAAAAACGCCTCTGTTTCGATGATTTCCGTCCCAAGTAACTTATCATATCGTGGAACTCCCTTGTTTCGCAATAGTACAAAACGAGCTGCTCTTCTTTAAATTTTCTCGATGTCCTCCTCCCGTTCTATCTGGTAAGGATATCACACAGCACAGCAGTATTCTACCACAGGACGAACAAGCGTAGTGTAGGCAGTCTTTTTAGTAGACATGTTGCATCTTTTAAGTGTTCTGCCAATAAAACGTAGTCTTTGGTTTACCTTGTATGCTTAAAGAAATGACGTGATTTTGCTTTGATTTGGACACGCATTCGAAGAGAAATGGCGTAATTTTAGTACGATTTCCGGCTCGTATTTGAAGAGAACTGGTATAATTTAATGCAATATTTACAATGTGCTGTAACACATTCGCACATGATAAATTTCCACCACTGCACCAAGCTAATAGACCGAAGAACCGTCAACCGAAATTGATATGTGATCGCAAATGCTACTTCGCTTAGCCGATCCGAAGAGCGCAATGCCAGCATGCCGTTCACCTCGAACGGACAACTGGTCCCCAGGAGACTAATTTATAATACCATGGCATTTCGGCTCAGCCAGGCCGTGCTGCAGAGGCACTGATGCCAGTTAGAAATCGCTGGCTGAAAGAAGGTGGCATATTGCGACGAACGTTCGCTGAACCGTACAGCGTTAGCACAGAATTCAATCACCGCTATCTTGGTGATATAGAGACCTTATGAAGACCTAAGCTATAAGAAATTGTAAGGGACAAGTTGGTTGTTTTGAGAAATTGCGCAGCAAAGTTTCAATAAACTCTCATAAATAAGATATATCAACTACACCTATTGCCATTTTATTTTATTCATCTCTGTTAATCTTTTCATATATTTCTACAGTAACGACATGCATTTAAACCCTTATTTTTATTCAAATTGTTATTCTTAAAAGTACGTCAGTGGATACTTAAGTGTTTAATTGCAAACAACGTGAATTTATCATCGGGTTACCACTGTTTATTTGCTGGGTAAGTTGTCGAAACATTATTGTGAAACTTCTGAAAAACGTAAATTTAAGAAGTCCGGTTGGTTTAGTTTATGGTACTACGACTTGCGCTACAAATTGTTTCAGTAATGAAGTACCACAACTTCGAAAAATAGTCTATGATTAAACGCAATGTAGAATTAATTTCATTGTCGTCCTACCACATCACATAAACAATGTGAAGGATCCAGAATGAGATTTTCACTCTGCAGCGGAGTGTGCGCTGATATGAAACTTCCTGGCAGATTATAACTGTGTGCCCGACCGAGACTCGAACTCGGGACCTTTGCCTTTCGCGGGCAAGTGCTCTACCATCTGAGCTACCGAAGCACGACTCACGCCCGGTCCTCACAGCTTTACTTCTGCCAGTACCTCGTCTCCTACCTTCCAAACTTTACAGAAGCTCTCCTGCGAACCTTGCTTCGGTAGCTCAGATGGTAGAGCAATTGCCCGCGAAAGGCAAAGGTCCCGAGTTAGAGTCTCGGTCGGGCACACAGTTTTAATCTGCCAGGAAGTTTCATATCAGCGCACACTCCGCTGCAGAGTGAAAATCTCATTCTGGAAATATCCCACAGGCTGTGGCTAGGCCATGTCTCCGCAGTATCCTTTCTTTCAGGAGTGCTAGTCCTGCAAGGTTCGCAGGAGAGCTTCTGTAAAGTTTGGAAGGTAGGAGACGAGGTACTGGCAGAAGTAAAGCTGTGAGGACCGGGCGTGAGTCGTGCTTCGGTAGCTCAGATGGTAGAGCACTTGCCCGCGAAAGGCAAAGGTCCCGAGTTCGAGTCTCGGTCGGGCACACAGTTTTAATCTGCCAGGAAGTTTCAGTGTGAAGGATGTCGCTTAACATTTCTAACATCAGATTGTCTCGTAAATTCACGTAAGCGATAGTAGGGCTCGCAACTTACCATTGTTTACTTGCTTAAATACTCATCCACCTGATTAGCAACGATTTTTGAAACGCATCTGAGTTCAAGAACAAATTCAGGATCTTTATCTAAGTCGTAATTATACAAATCGTTCTCGAATTTGTATAAATCGTCCCTGAGAACAATTTTCGTGAAACGAACCCCGTACACGCTACTGCTATTGACAGTCACGTGTTTGGCCCTCCCACCCACCCGGAAAATGTTGGCATTAGTGAGAATTTGAAATCAGAGATAGAGCTGCCCCGTCCAGTACCCTGACTGGCATGATGCGGCCTGCCGTGATTTACTCTCTGTGCCAGTCTCTTCGTCTCAGAGTAGCAAGGTCAGAACTTCGTTTCTGGTACCTTTACCTTTCCTGAATTCGAACTTCATCGTCATCAGACACATCCTCAATTTTCTTTTTCATTCTTCTGTATATTATTCCTGTCAAGAGTTTGGAAGGATGAGATGTTAAGATGGCTGTGCGATATTTCTTACACATGTCAGCTCTTGCAACCTTCCGAATAGTGTGGATGGTGCAGTTATGGAAGTCAGATGATATGTCGCCAGGCTCATACATTCTACACACCAACGTGAATAGTCGTTGTGTTGCAACTTCCTCCAATGATTTTAAAATTTCTGATGGAATGTTATCTATCCATCCGTTCTGCCTTTTTTTTTATCTAAAGTCATCCAAAGCTCCTTTAAATTCTAATTCTAAAGCTATGTCTTCTATCTCTCCTTTTATTAACTCCTGTTTATTCTAATATCACGTCATCAGAGAAGTCTTTCCCCTCGTGTCCTCTTTCCACCTATCAGTTCGCTCCTCCGGATTTAGCAGTGGAATTCCCATTGTACTCTTAATTTTGCCACCCCTACTTTTAATTTCACTATCAACTATCATGTATACAAAACGCGACATATTATGGCACCTGGTAACGAGGATTCTTCGCTCTGCTTGTCGTGAATCAGCGTGTAATTGGGGTCAATGGTATATGCACAACTCGCCTGAAAGCATTGATAATGCTACGCGATATCTTTAGTCACCACTGTATTGTATACTGTAACGCCATCGCGTGTTTTCGAACGTGGTAAAATTATTGGTGCTATAAGGTGAGAGTGTCCTTAAACAAGGTAGCCAAAGTGTTTGGTGTTTTAAGAGGTACCAAGGAGAGAACTGGTGGTCGACCTGGAATTCCAAAACGACATACCAGTGACGCAAATGCGCGGTGCCGAAGTATAGACTACGGATGATTGGTAAAAAGTAATTTGGTCGTATGAGTCTTATTTCACACTGTTTCCATCTTGTGGCCGAATTTACTTCCGAAGAGCGAAACATGGCGGAGGTTTGGTGATGATTTGACGAGCGATATGGTGGTGTTCCATCGGCCCCTTGGTTCCTCTGTGTTGTCACATTACTGGAAAGGTTAATGTGAGCTTTCTGGACATTGTACAATGTTTGTTCCCCAATGGTGGTGGTGCGTTTCAAGACGGCATGAGTCGTTTTCGGAGCACCAGGATGAGCTATCGCATTTCCCTTGGCCACCTCAACAACCATATCTCACTATTATTGACACTTTGAGGTTTCGTTTAGAGAGGCGGGAGCGTTATCGCTATCCACGTTAATCAATGTTACCTGACCGTGTCACTATTCTGCAGGAAGAGTGGTCTGAAATTCCCCTGAACACCATACGGGGTCTGTGTTTGTTTATTTCTTGTTTGAGTACCAACGGGTTTCTTACACCGTATTAGGCATGGTAATGTGTCATTTTGTTGGTGTTTCCATATTTTTATCCACTGCCTGTAAGCTGTATGTGTGAGCTGCGTGTAAATATTTTGGTCGCGATAAATATTGCGTCATACATGTGGAGAGTTATAGCAATTAATACTGACCACATTAAACTGAAGCAAATTTGGGAGATGACGTTCAACTATGTCCAGGTTTATACCACGTATGACGTTCCGAAGTGCAAGGAAGAGTGTACTTAGTATAGCAGACTCATAGTAACCACACGGACAGTGTGACGATGCCTGGAGCACCAGACTGCCACAGGATGAATATTTTTGCAACTTCAGAAACTAGAGCTGGGAAGTGCGCTCCTGAATTGATTCAAAGAGCCAGATCGTTCTAAGAAGTGGGTTATGGCTGAATCGGAAAAAAATATTAGTGGTAGCCCATCTGATTTCAACATGCGTCTCTGATGGCTGTAATGAGCGGAATGGAAGTTCTGTTTAGGTTGCTGCAATGGCGCCACACGGCAGATCGTTGAGAACACGTTACCTAAGCTACAAAAAATGTGAAATAGACCGTGTGCACATGTGGATTTGCATATCTAATACGTACGTGAGACTTGTCTTGTCAATGAACACAACAGAAAATAAAGAACGCTCTGTTTTTTACTTTTTTCCGATTTATTGCCTGTTGGGCCGTATCCATTCAGCTGTCTCAATAGTAATGGAAATTATGACGATAAGAAAGTAGGCAAAACACAACACTTCGTTGCCAAGTGGGAAAAAAAGTTTCAAGATAGCCACGAATCGAACCCAGGCCCTTTAACTTAATATTCTACCACACTGGCCACAAGGCTACTGAGGCAAATGAAAAATCGCCTCTTTAGAACGATGCATTAACGCTGATAACATGTCTTGTTGATTACGTAATAGTAATTAATTGATAACTTACCTTCAGTGGTGAGAAACAAACGAGTAAGTAGGAGGACAGATGTGAATATAGGTCACTATTTCGTTAAATCAAAGATCCAGCTGCGCGAGAAGAAAAAAGCCCAGGACAAGAGAAAAATGAAAGAAACCCAAACGAAGCTTTTAAGGTGCATTTTCTGCAAGAAGAGAGTTTGAAGAATTTGTATCAGTGCAGATTAACTAAGATACCGAAAAAAACGCTGTCAAATGAAGATTTAACTGAAGAATGGGAAAACACAAAGAATATCACAATACAGTAGATGATAAACCGAAAACGAATCGAAAAAGAGGACCTAAAATTTGGAACGAAGAGATGGAAGAAGCCATAGAAAAGAGAAATGAAGTAGGTAAGGAGTTCTTGCAGAAATAAACTGCGGAAGGTAATGAAAAATATAATGAAATCGGAGATGAAACCAATAGAATACAGGCACATAGCTCTTCGTGGGATACATTTTTAATGACAGTTAAATGTGACATTCACAGTAAACAAGAAATACAATATACATTGATCAGACAGTAAATGGAAGAGATAAGGAGACTGAAAATGGAAAATATGCTACTTTCAGAATACTGGATAAATCAGTATAAGACATTGTGTTGTAAACCAGATGCAGAAGAACCAAAGGATGAAGAAGCTAAGGAGGGACAGATCTAAAACAGACACTGAATTCAACAAAAAATAGAAAAACGCGAGAATTAGGTCTATTTAGCTCAGAACTGATTAGATATAATAGAACATTTACATAATTAAAGAAGTTACATTTATATGACACGTGTGAGCGTAAAGGGGACATACCATAATAATGGAGGTGCTAAAGTTGTTTCATTGTTTTAATAATGGGGACATAAATAACACATCTTATTACAGAACAATCAGTCTTCTGAACGCTTATTATAAAATCTACAAAAAAAAGTTCATGTAAAGCTTGGAAACAACTCTGACTCAATTATAACAGTAAGCACGCTTTCCTTAAGGGAGATCCTGTCCGATGATGTTTTTGCTGTGAAACAAATGGTACAAAAAAGATGACAATGGCTTTTGTAAACACGCGTAGCTATGAAAAAGCATTTGTCCACATTCACAGAAAAAATCCTCTGGTCAATAATGGAGAAAACAGGTGCACCAGGGCACCTGTTAAAAGTATGCAAAGAGCAAGAATGGCAAAATAGGAATAGATATTCGCATAGAGCTGACTCCAGATATAGAGACAAACGAGAAAGCAAGGCAAGGCTGTAGTCACCAACAGTCTCCAACATCTACATCGATGACCTGGTCAGGAAATAGATGAAGGACAGAATAACTTAAAGTTTACGAATTGGGGCAGATAAATTTGTAAATACGAGACTTTTGCCGACGACCATGTAATCATGAAGAACAATGAAAAAATATTAAAAATAGCAGTACATAGTTTAATACATATATTCCTAAATCATAACCGGAAGATATCAACAAGAAAAACAAAAAAGTGAGTTATTTTGGAACCCCCCCCCCCCCTTCCACCACTTTCGGATGCCTATGTATGAATTTCAAAGGCACTACACCCTGAACATTCCACAACACCGTGAGCATAGCTTTGTCTGATGATGGCGTGGTCTTCATCTTTTTTCTGTCACGGTGTTGTTAAGGACCTCACGACCCTCACTCTCAATATGCAGAAGAAATTGTTGACATATGTCCAGTCTCCTCCGTATCATGTCAGGAGTGAGTATTTGAGGAACCCGCCATGCACACAGTTTTCTGTACTACAGTTCTACTCGTACAATGATGGCCTGTACACGCTCTCGTGATATGCGGGAATGCTGTGTCTGTGTTACCCGACAATTTTCTGTGATGAGTTCATCGATCAGATTCCAATGAGTCTCGCCGATTTCCGTACGCACTCGTTCACTCCGAACTCTGGCACACACGTCGAGGTTGGGACCATTGTTTCTTCCATTACGAGCACGAACATCCCAACGCGGCACGTTACTGATGTCGATACATTCGTCAACATACGCAGCTTTTAATCTTCTATGGATCTCAATTAGAGGCAGTTCTTCACAACACACTGCGACTCTCGCATCGACGTAGTTCCGATACACGTTGCCATGTTACACTCTGAAAACAGAGTCCTTTAGCAGAGGAGGGTGGTAGATGTGTCGAGCGGGAGAGCTGACACAGTAAAATGCCTGATTTGTAATTCCTCAACCGATAATGAGAAGGGAATAACATATTCAGAGGCATTACCATCCAGCACGCTCCAGTACAAGGGAAATTTGAAGGTTACTGGTATATCTGAGAGATGCGCTCGATTTCCAAACTATGAGTCAGTTGTAGGTGGTGATGGCTGGCGCTTTGAAGTGTGAAAGTGAAATGCAGAAGATAAAGTGAAAGAGAAGAACAGAGGACCTTGAAATGTGGTGTTACCGAAGAACGTAGACTGTTAAATGGGGAGACATTGAAACTAATACATAGGGGCAGCATGTAACTCTAAATAAAGCTTTTTGTAGCGCGACTTCACTAAGGTAATTGAGAGCTTGATAGGGCACTTGCTGAGGCTTCAAGGAATAGCCAGTTTGGTAATGGGTGCAAGTACGGGGATAATAGCTTGTAACGCGAGACGACTATTTGCTGTAGTAAAGGAGTTCATGTTGATATCCGTTGCAGCAATTATGATGAGATGAATAGACTTGCACGTGGTAGACCAACGTGGAGAGTTACACTACACCACTCTTCGGACAGAAGACTGTAACAATAATAGCAATCTGTCTACATTCGAGTTGATAAACAACGCAGCAAGAGTACCGATATATGTTGATGTAATTTTCATATGACAGTGTTGTCTAAAATTAGATTACATCTTTAATTTTACAAACGGAGAGAGGAAAATGAAATCCCCTCATGGATTGTATTTCTATTGCACCAAGATATATGTGCATAATGAGACGTTATATGTTAGTGATTGTCCGCCTCGATAGCTGAGTGGTCAGCGCGACGGAATGTCATGCAAAGGGGTCCGGGTTCGATATATTCCACTCAGGGACTGGGTGTTGCGTTGTCTTCAACAACATCTCATCCCCATCGACAAGCAAGTCGCCGAAATGGCGTCAACTAAAACGACTTGCACCAGGCGAACGGTCTACCCGACGGGAGGTCCTAGGCACAAGACATTTCATTCTACATGTTAGCGATTCATTTGTCACGATCATCGGTTATGAGATTGTGCTCAGTAGGCCTTTCTGTGTGCTCTCTCTTTTCACTCTGCAGGGAGTAACTGTGCTGAGTTTATAGACGAAAAGTGTCTGCAACATTCATTTTAGGGAACGAAGCGTACTCCACCGACGAGAACGTATAGAACAGCTTCAGCCGGGGTAACATTGTGAGCCTGCAGGGAGCTGGATCGACGTCCCAATGGAATGCTACACATGCTGGATACAACGAATTGGTTGGTGTGTCGCTGCTTTTAACTGTGTCCTCTGGAACATTCCCGCACCTGTTCTGGACGTCCGGCATAGTACATACACACATGAAGAGCAGCAGTGGCCAACCGAACATCATCCAGGCAAGAAATCCGGGCATATGTCGCACATGCTATGTCATCTGAGACTGGTAAGGACCGCCGGCTTGATTCAGGACGACGATCACGTGTGCCTCCGGCCAGGCTACCACTGACGCCAAAACACAGCCAGGTATGGCTACTCTGGTGTCGTTAAAGAGTTGAATGGAGAGTGGAAGGGGGTTCTTAGTCTTCAGTGGTGATCGTAGGTTATCTCTGCATGCGAGTGATGGAGTTACATGTGTATATCGTAGTCATGGTGACCTGCCTATTCCAGAGTGCATTATTCGCCAACGACACACGGGTCGCTTTTTCCGGCAGTAGTTGGCGGCTTTGAAACCTGTGTTATTTTTTGTGTTTTGCGTTTGACCTCGCGGCGCAGAGAAACTGAGCGGTTTTATAGATCGCCTGATTCAATTCATCTGAATTTTCATCACACGGTAGAGGTGGAAAAGGACGGATGCCTTGCATTCCTTGATGTGTTGGTCAGTAGAAAGGTTTGTGCTATACTACGACATGCCGTTGACAGGAACCCTACTTCCACTGACATCTACAGGCTGATAGTTGTAACCATCCAGCTCAGAGTGAAGGGGTGCTTTGTATCATAGTTTAACATCTGTGTTAGCCTATTTTGGGATCACCTTTCATCGAAGTCCTTATAACGAAATTCACGTCAGACGCAAGTTCCGCTATCGACCAAGCGTGCACCGAGATGGCAGCAAAGTCATTGACCTTTTGTCTTTACGCAGGGAGCATTTGCAATAGTATTGGTCATATTTTGCGGAACTATGATATGAAGTGTGTCACTGACTATGGTAGTTTAGGTTCAGTTAAGGATGGTCTTGGGTTGCGTACCGCGAGTGTCTCGTATGTTTTGGAGTTGTGCCACATCATTCGCTGCGGCCACAGAAGTAATACGATAGCTATCTGCACGTGTATCGCTAATTCACAGGATAAAATTAAAACCATATGTTCAGTTGTGAAGGAAGTGCCTGGTCAGCAGCAGCAGTTCGACGATGTCAAGTCAGTTCGAAGTAAAAATATTTCTGTTAGTGATGATTCAGATACATGCACAGTATTTAACAATCATTTTCTGAGCACTGCTGGTGAATTAAATAAAAATTTATACAGAGAATCATATAACTTTCTTGGCAAATGTGTTTCCGAGATCTGTGTCTATATACTCCTCTGTGATACAGACCAGGGGGGAGATTGAGTTAATAATTCAATCACTGAAGACTAAAGACTCTCATGAATATGATTGAAGTACTCTGCAGCGCATCTTAGCATTGCACTTAGCCATATTTGTAATTTTTCTTTCGGAATGGTCAGTTTCCTGAACGATTAGAGTACTCAATAGTGAAGCCGCTTTATAAAAAGGGAGAAAGACTTTTTGCTAAAGTTATTTAAAACGCTGTGTATGTAAGGATAATAAATCATTTTATATCACACAATTGGCTATCAAATCAGATCGGTTTTAGAAGTCGTTTAACAATTGAAAATGTTATATTCTCTTTTCTCTGTGAGATATTGGATGGGTCAAACAAAAGGTTTCGAACGGTAGGTATGCTTTTTGATTTAACTGAGGCACTAGATTCTGTTGATCACAAAATATTGCTCCCGATGTTGGACCGTTACGGAATACGGGGAGAAGCTCACAATTGGTTCACCTCTTACTTTAGTATCAGAGAGAAAAGGGTCATTATACACACTGTTGAGAATGGCTGTGATGTGGGGTCTCAGTGGGGTACGGTCAAGTGAGGAGTGCCGCAGGGATCAGTGTTGGGGCCACTCCTGTTCCTTGTTTATATCAATGATATGCCCTCTAGCATTACTGGTGACTCTAAAATATTTCTGTTTGCTGATGACACTAGCTTGGTAGTAAAGGATGTTGTGTGCATCATTGGCTCCGTTACAAATAGTGCAGTTCATAACTTACGTTCATAGCTTTTAGAAAATAAACTAACGCTAAATCACAGTAAGACTCAATTTTTAGAGTTTCTGACACACAATTCAACAAAACCTGACGTTTTAATTTCACAAAATGGGCATATGATTAGTGAAACTGAACAGTTCAAATTTCTAGGTGTTCAGCTAGATAGTAAACTGTCGTGGAAAGCCCACGTTCTGAATCTTGTTCAAAGACTTAATGCTGTCATTTTTATTATAGGAACGGTATCTGAAGTGAGTGATCATTCGACAAGAAAATTAGTCTACTTTGCTTATTTTTCATTCGCTTTTGTCGTATGGTACTATATTTAGGGGTAACTCTTTCCAATCTAAAAGGATATTTGGCTCAAAAGCGGACGGTTCGGGCAATGAGTGTTCTAAGTTCACGAACCTCTTGTCGAACCCTGTTCACGAGTCTGGGTATTTTAACATTGGTCTCTCAGTATATTATATATTCCTTACTGTCATTTCTTGTTAACAGTATCAGCTTACTCCCGGGAATAAGCAGCTTTCACTCAGTTAATACCCGCCAGAAATCAAAACTGCATTTGGATCGGTCTTCCTGAACTCTTGTGCAGAAAGCTGTGCAGTATAGTGCTGCATCCATTTTAAATAAGCTACCACAAGAATTCAAACATCTTAGCAGTAACCCATGCGCTTTCAAATCGAAACAGAAGAGTTTCCTTCTATTCTCTCGAGGAGTTCCTTGAAAAATTAAGCTGATTCTTGTTGTATTGTTGATTGCGTTAACTTAAACTTATGGACTGACCTTTTTCAGGTTCATAAACATTTTATTTTTATCTGTTATTTCTTATATGTTGTAATTTCATGTACTGACACGTTCCATGACCTTGAAGATTTGCTCCTGAGTTTGGTCCTCCAGAACTTGACGTGTAAATAAAAAATAAAATACATGTTAAGATGATGGTAGTGTCACGATCACAAGGTGTGTAAAGGCAGTGCATTGCACTCAGGTGATCATGTGAAAAGGTTCCCGAGGTGATTATGGCTGCAAAAATGGAATTAGCAGACTTTCCACGCGGAATAGTTGGAGCTGGACATATGGGACAATCCATTAAGGAAATCATTAGGGTATTTAATATTCCGACATCCATATTGTCAAGAATTTTCCGAAAGCACCAAATTTCAGGTATTACCCCATATCTCGACAACGAAATTTGGTGTTAATGGGCTATGGCAGCAGACAATGGAAAGGAGTACCTTTACTAGTAGCACGACATAGCCTTTAGCGCCTCTCCTGGGCTGTGACCATATCAGCTGGACCTGTGGCCTTGTCAGATGAGTCCCGATCTCAGTTGGCAAAATATGATTGTAGTGTTCGAGCGTAGCACAGACCCCACGAAGCTATGAACCCAAGTTATTGAAAAGGTACTGTGTAAACTGGTGGTGGCTCTGTAATGGTGTGAACTGTGTTTACATAGAGTTGGTTGGGTCCTCTGGTTCAACTTAGCTAGTCATTAACTGGGAATGATTACGTTTGGCTGCCTGGAGACCCTTTGCGCCCATTCATTGGCTTCATGCTCCCTGACAAAGATGGAATTGTCAACGCGCCACAATTGTTCGCGACTGGTTTGAAGAACATTCTGGAGCGAATGATTTGGCCGCCCAGTTCGCCTTACATGAATTCCATCGAAAATTTATGGAATGTAATGGAGAGGTCAGTTCGTGCTCAAAAATCGTACACCGGCAACACTTTCACAGTTACAAAGGTAGAGTGGCTAGATATTTATGCCGAGATTTCTAACGTCTTGTTGAGTCCATATCACGTTACGTTGCCGAACTGCGCACGGAGAGAGAAGGTCTGACATGATATTATGAAATGCCACATGATTTTTTGTCACCTCAGCGTATATTGGTGAGACTATCAGGGCCGTGGAGGACATGTGTATCGAACATAAGCGTCGCATAAGCTTACTAGGGACATTCAGATCTACTACTGCAGAACTTTCTCTAGGTACGAACCATGCTATTGAATTTATTAACATGGAGGCTGTGCCAAGAACGTCCAACTACTGAGGCAGTGTTATTAAGGAAGCAGTTGAATTTAAATTACTCAGTAACCTCACAATTAGAGATGGTGTGTTTTTCTACTATTCTGCGCGGTGTCCTTCTGTTTCGCAAAAAACAGAGGGACAGAGTTATTAATACTACCTGCGCATTGGTTATTATGTTCACTATCGATAACTTCTGACGACGGTGATTTGTGGTTGCGTGTTGGCACTGGTGATTACAGTATATATATATATATATATATATATATATATATATATATATATATATATATATATGTGTGTGTGTGTGTGTGTGTGTGTGTGTGTGTGAGTGAGTGAGTGAGTGTAGTTCCGCAAATAACTACAAACCGAGATTTCAAACCCTCTTGTACGGCACTTACTTGCTGCAGTGTAGCCTGGAAAATGACAGGGTGTGCAGTTGTCGCAAAAACGTCGCTTGTCGACGACGTTATCCGTCTGCAATCCTGTAAGTTATTTGAACAAATTTGTATTAGCTTTAAAGCTGTACATTTAGAGAAAGAATCAGGAAGTATTATTTTTTCTTTCTTGTCTCATAGTACTCAATCCAGTTCAGGCATGGACTTCTAAGATGCATTCCAGCCATACACTTTGTGTCACCCAACATAGAGGGGCTCCGTTTGTCTCCGAGACTCGGACTGCTCTCGACGAAGCCAGGAGAATAGGAGACACCGCTAGGGGATTGCGAGTTGAAAGAGAGTTGGCAGAACCAGCGGCGGCGGCGGCACGCAGCATGACGGATGGTTGCGCAGTTGCGGCCGCGGGACCCGCCCGGCCCCGGAGCTGGGGCGGCAGACGCGGCCGCGTTGCCAATCAGAAACCCGGCGGCGGCGCTCGTGCGTGGCCAGGTGTGCTCGCGCGCCTACGTGCCCCCGCGGGTGGCGGTGCCGGGGGGCTGCTGTTGGCGTTGCGCCCACGTGACCGGCGACACCAAGCTGGAGAAACACCGCGCAGACGTGCCCCGCCGCCACGCTAAGCAGGCGGCGCGGTCGTCCTCTCGCCAGGCGATTCTCTCTACGGCAGCCATCACTCCCTACATAGATGCACTGTTTGGAAATAGAGCGACGCCCCTAATATTTTCCTAGCCCACTGTCGGCCATTAAAATAGGAACGATAGCAACTAAAGAAATTTTCATTCTTGTGCAATTCTACGACAGGGCTAATAAAAAGGGCCTGGAGAGCAGAGTTCCAGGGTACAAAGAAACACAACGGACAAAAGAAAACACAGTACTAACGTGACTGCAGAAGATGTTGATAATGACCGCTATTCAACTATTGACACTTTTGGACCCTGGTCAGCAAGTTGCTGAAGGCGGATCGAAGCTGGACTGCTGGAATTACTACAGTCTCATCGGAAATGTTCTGTTGCTCTTCTTGAAGGCTATGAGGATTGTTGCGATACACCTTAAACTTGAGGTATCCCCACACAAACTAATCGTACACTGACAGGTCAGGTGGTCTGGGAGGCCAGCTAGGCTGCTATTAGACTGAACTCTCCCAACAACCTTGTCAGGCGTGGAGACTGTGTAAATGTGCTGCAAGGTTTGGCAGACTCTGAGCAGTTACTCAGTCCTGTTGGAAGTAACTGTAGGTGTGTTCCTCCTTCATTAATGCTGCCACAAATGGTTAAAAAATGTTGGCAAAGTAACGCGCCGAAGTCAGCGTCTGATCGAAGAAAGTGGGACCAATAATTTGCCGTGCAGACACTGTACGCCAAACCCCAACCTGCTGCTGATGCAACGGTGTTACATGGAAGTTATGCAGATTCTCTGCTGGCCAGAACCTGCGACATAATCACTCAGGTGAAACCAGGCTTCATTAGACATAAAGAACAGAGCCATGTCAAAGCCATTCATTGTTAGTGAAGAGCCACTCACAAAACTGGAGGAGCTGAGGAGCATGTGTTCGTTTTAATGCATAGACAACGGGCACACGGAGGGGATGCATGTGCTGGTGCAGGTGGAGTATTTATCTGTATGATCGACATGATACATTGGTCTCTTGCGACAGGCATGGGCTTGATTTAATAGTACAAATGCAAATGGCTCTGAGCACTATGGGACAACATTGGAGATCATCAGTCCCCTAGAACCTAGAACTACTTCAACCTGACTAACCTAAGGAAATCACACACATCCATACCCGAGGCAGGATTCGAATCTGCGACCGTAGCAGTCGCACGGTTCCGGACTGAAGCGCCTACAACTGCTCGGCCATCAGAGCCGGCAATTTCATAGTTCTCTGAAGCATTTTCTTGTGAACTGCAGCCACATGTTCGTTTCGAAATGTTTTTTAAAAGTAGATCCTATCTGACGACTATTTCAGACCAAGTGTTGCATGGTCCTCTTGTCTCGCACTTCGATACCATTAAAATTCTCAGCAAACAACTGACCAGACCGTTTCCACGATTAAGTTGTGTAAGATCGCAAGAACTATTCCCATTACATGAAGTCATTAAAGATCACCGAACTCACGTTGAGTGAACAGTAGGGCTGAACAAAAATGACTGACAAGGCACAATGCATCTTGTAGAGGGTATAGTATGGGCGTATTGGAATAATTAATGTTGGGTGATAGTTTTAAAGTAATTCACGCGACATGAAAACTTAGTGGAAATGCGTCGATTTACTGGAGGCTAGTTTATCCCAAGGAAGTATTCAGAGTTGACCGCGGCCAGGCTGGGGAGCAGCAAAGGGAAGCGACAATAGACAGCTTAGGACAGCTCAAACTCTGAGAAGGCCATAATGGGGTGCAGCCTCCAGCTGCTTTAAGATGAATGACAGTGAGGGGGTTGTTGACCCCATGCTGGTGTACCGGGAAGCAGACAGAGAACTTGTACGCCTGTTGATAAATGTCCATCGTCCCGTTTTCAGTGAAACATGCGAGAAAGCCGCGCAAAGCTATGGTGGAGCGGTCAACAGAGGCCAAAAATATGTGTGGTCTTGACTGTAGCAACTTCACGCTGAATTCATGGCCCGAGCGACAGAATGAAACATGCCAGCCTCCGATGGGAACATAGGAACAAGGAATTTGAAGTACTCTCCTGGGAGTAAGAATTCCGAAAAAATTGGTGTTTTGTGCAGACGCTAATCATGATGGGTGGCCTGGGAGGAGCTAAATAGCAGAAGTTGACAGGAAGGGAAATTTTGTGGGAATTTGTTCACTTCACAGAGTAGGCATTGGTCAGTGCTGGGAAGCGACACATAATTAATGCGACTTGCGCTGCAATTGGCGTAAGTAATTTTGTTGGAGGGGAAACCGAGGCGGAGAGCAGACTGGCAGAAGTCCCCGTAGAGGTCTTCTGTTCCCAGCTTGCCTAGAGTGCGGACATGGCGTTCTTTACTCAGCTTGCCTGAGAGAGAGTGAACATCTCTGCAGTTTAGGACTTAGCAAACGGAACGATTGAGCTTGGAGATAGAATGTTTTTGTTCAGCTATGTACTGAGCAAGATAGCTAGGAGTGAATAGACGAGTGCAGCCTTGCAGCACCACGAGGTCGGCCGATGTCTGCACAATGACGATGCCCCACCATGTTGAATTCGTTGATATTGCGTCTGCTCCAGCTTGAGTTAGGCTACTGATTAATTTGTTGGATCACGTCCACAAAGTTTCCACGAGGGTCTCATGGGCCGTGTATTGTAGAATTCTTCTCACACTTCGCATTATGCATGGGTCAGTCGATAGGAATTCCTTTGGAGTTATCGTGCTTTACTCCATGCAAAAGCCATTTATTACCACTGCCTGTTAGGAGAGTCATTTAATGTGATGATTGAAGGTCGTGAGTTCAAATAAATTTGTGCTAATCGACTGCATCTGTTTTCAATCAAGTCGTTGAAATCCCAAGTCACTTTCTTAATTAATTTTATGTTCAACATTTGCAGTTTTTGTTCAATAGCTGAATATAACATCAATGTGCACCCCTTTTTAATTAAAAGGGATCAATTCTGAATCAATTAATGTCAACACTGCCACCGTACTTCAATCAGGAGTCACAGGGCCTTATTACTTTCTTTGCATTATCCGGCGTAGCGGCAGTTTTGCACTCTCTGTTGATCTGTTAGTCAATTCCCTGGGGTGAACAAACCCCAAAACCAGATAAGTGACGGGTGGGGTGTTACAGTTGTCATGCAGCTTTTCACAACGAAAACCCGCTGCTCCACTGTGAGATCCATCGTCCCCTTTGCATTGCTTCACTCACAATGAAACAGTTTGCACTATGCTCTAAATGCGTGTGGGTTAAGTGGAGGGCGTACACGTGGTGTGCACGTCATGGGATGTTGCAAGACTACACTCATGTCCAATGGTACCCATTCGTCCGAGCCACTTTTATGTGCCCCACACTGTTCAAGATAAGATCCCCACACAAAGATCTATGTGATCAGTAGTATCCAAGAAACACTGTTTAATGGGAAACTGATCACCAGCTAACACTAGGGGAGGGTCTGTCAGTATAGAAGTATATATAGTTCTTTTTCTTTTGTGTCAACAGACTTCTGACTGGTTTGATGGGGCCTGCCACGAATTCCTCTCCTGTGCTTACCTCTTCATCTCAGAGGAGCACTTACAACACATGTCCTCAATTATTTGCTGGATATTTTACAATCTCTGTCTTCCCCTACAGTTTTTGCCCTCTACAGCTTCCTCTAGTACCTTGGAAGTCATTCCCTCATATCTTAACTGATGTCCTATCATCTTGTCACTTCTCCTTATAATTGTTTTCCACATACCCGATTCCTCTCCGATTCTGCGCAGAATCCCTCATTCCTTATCTTATCAGTCCACCTAATTTTCAACATTCGTAAGTAGCACCACATTTAAAATACTTCGATTCTCTTCTTTTCCGGTTTTCCCAAAGTCCATGTTTCACTACCATACAATACACTACTCCAGACATACATTCTCAGAAATTTCTTCCTCAAATTAAGGGCGATATTTCATATAAGTAGACTTCCTTGGCCATGAATGCTCTTTTTGCCATTGCTAGTCTCCTTTTGATGTCCTTGCTCCATCCGTCGTTGGTTATTTTACTGCCTAGGTAGCAGAATTCCTTAACTTCATCTACTTCGTGACCATCAATCCTGATGTTAAGTTTCTCGCATTTCTACTGCTTCTCATTACCTTCATCTTCCTTCGGTTTACTCTCAATCCATACTTTGTACTCATTAGATTGTTCCTTCCCTTGACTAGATCATGTAATTCTTCTTCCCTTTCACTCAGGATACCAATGTCATCAACGAATCGTATCATTGATATCTTTTCACCTCGAATTTTTATTCCTCTCCTGAACCTTTCTTTTATTTTCATCATTGCTACCTCGATGTACAGATTGAACCGCAGGGACGAAAGGCTAAATCCATGTCTTACACCCTTTTTAATACGAGCACTTCGTTCTTGTTCGTCCACTTTTATTATTCCTTCTTGCCTATTGTACATATTGTACATGCTCTCCCTATAGCTTTTACCTACTTTTCTCAGAATTTCGAACGTATTGCACTATGTTGCATTGCCGAACGCTTTTTCCAGGTCGACAAATCCTATGAATGTGTCTTGATTTACCTTTAGTCTTGCTTCCATTATTAACCATAATGTCAGAATTCCCTCTCGTGCATTTCCCTTTCCTAAGGCCAAACTGATCGTCACCTAACGCATCCTCAATTTTCTTTTCCAATCTTCTGTATGTTATTCTTGTAAGCAACTTCGATGAATGAGCTGTTAAGCTGATTGTGCGTTAATTCTCGCACTTGTCACCTCTTTCCATCTTCGGAATTGTGTGGATGATGCTTGTTCGAAAGTCAGATGGTATGTCGCCAGACTCATATATTCAGCACACCAACGTGAATAGTCCTTTTGTTGCCACTTCCCCCAATGATTTTAGAAATTCTGATGGAATGTTATTTATCCCTTCTGCCTTATTTGATCTTAAGACCTCCAAAGTTATTTTTAATTCTAATACTGGATCCCCTATCTCTTCTAAATCGACTCCTGTTTCTTCTATCACATCAGACAAATCTTCCCCTCATAGAGGCTTTCAGTCTATTCTTTCCACCTATCCCCTCTCTCTGCTGCATTTAACAGTGGAATTCATGTTGAACTCTTAATGTTATCACCCTTGCTTTAAATGTCACAGAAGCTTGTTTTGACCTTCCTGTATGCTGTGTCTGTCCTTCCAACAGTAATTTCTTCTTCGATTTCTTCACATTTATCTTGCAGCCATTTCGTCTTAGCTTCCCTGCCCTTCCTACTTATTTCATTTCTCATCGACGTGTATTTCTGTATTCCTTAGTCTCCTGGAACATTTTTGTACTTCCTCCTTTCGTCGATCAATTGAAGTATTTCTTCTGTTACCCATGGATTCTTCACAGTTACCTTCTTTGTACCTATGTTTTCCATCCCAACTTCAGTAATGGCCGTTTTTAGATACGTCCATTCCTCTTCAACTGTACTGCCTACTAGCTATTCCTTATTGCTGTATCTGTATCCATAGAGAACTTCAACTGTATCTCGTCATTCCTTAGTACTTCCGTATCCCATGTCTTTGCGTATTGATTCTTACTGACTAATGTCTTAAACTTCAGCCTACTCTTCATCACTACTATATTATGATCTGAGTCTATGTCTGCTCGTGGATACGGCTTAAAATCCAGTATCTGATTTCACAATCTTAGTCTGACCATGATGTAATCTAACTGGAATCTTCCCGTATCACCCTGTCTTTCCCAAGTTTACCTCCTTCTCTTGTGATTCTTCAACAGAGTATTCGATATAACTAGCTGAAACATGTTACAGAACTCAATTAGCCTTTCTCCTCTGACATTCCTTGTATCAAGATCATATTCTCCTGTAACCTTTTCTTCTACTTCTTCGCCTACAACTGCATTTCCGTCTCGCATAATTATTTCATTTTCATCTCCCTTTGCATTTTGTATGACCCTTTCAATATCCTCCTACACTTTCTCTATCTCTTCATCTTCAGCTTGCAACGTCGGCATGTATATCAGAACTACTGTTATCGGTGTGGGTTTGGTGTCGATCACTGAACTGTTCACAGTAACACACACTCTGACCTACCTTCCTATTCATAACGAAATCTATTCCCGTTATACCATTTTCTGCTGCTGTTGATATTACCCTGTGCTCATCTGACCAGAAATTCTTGTCTTCTTTGAACTTCACTTCACTGACCCCTACTATATGTAGATTGAGCCTTTGTATTTCCCTTTTCAGATTTTCTAGCATCCCTACAACTTCAAGCTTCTGACATTCCAAGCACCGACTCATAGAGCTTTATCCTTCCGTTGACTATTCAGTCTTTTTATCATGGTCACCTCCCCCTTGGCAGTCCCCTACCAGAGGTCCGAATCGGGGACTATTATAGAATCTTTTACCAACGGAGAGATCATTATAACACTTCTTCAGTTATAGGTCACATGTCCTGTGGATAATCGTTACGTGTCTTTAATGCAGTGGTTTCCATTGCCTTCTGCAATCTCATGCCGTTGATCATTCTTCCGCCTTTAGGGACATTTACCCATCCCTAAGTCAAGACAGTGCCCTGAAGCTCTGTCCGATCCTCCGCCCTCTTTGACAAGACCGTTGGCAGCATGGGGGTGACTTCTTATGCCGGAAGTCTTCTGCTGCTAATGCTGACTATTAATCAAAATTTAAGCAGCGGCGGGATTCGAACCCGGGACCGAAGAAGTTTTGATTATGAATCAAAGACGCTACCCCCTTTTTATCAGTATAGTGCGTTGCGTTTCGTCTGGGTGGGCGCCACAAGTCATCCATTCAAGTTGATCGTTGTTTCGTTTTCTCAGTTTTTTTATAACGGAGGGCAAGCAGCCCTCTGTGCGAACACGCTGAGATACCATGTCGGCTCCCTAGACCACGGGTGGGAATCAGTATCAGGTGAGTGGATCTATCAAGAGAGCTCACTGACTTAGAACGTGGGTTAGTCATTGGATATAATCATCTAAGTAACGAATCTACTGTGGATGCTACAACACTTGTATGCTGTCCAAGTCGGCTGTGACTGAAGAGGACTAAATGCGAAGAAACTATCACAGCTAAACCTAAAGACGGACCTCCCGACAGAGTCTACTAAACATTGCGGAGGATGGTTGTTAAAAATCGGATGAAATTAACAGAAGGAAAACCCATCGGTTCGAAAATCCTACCAGAAGTCCAGCTAGCGCTGACTGCACATAAGGAGTTGAAAAGAATGGGTTACAATAATCGAGCTGCTCCTCATAATGCTCTATGTAGTGCTAAGAGCAGTGCCGCTGGACAGTGGCTGACTGGATACGATTTATTAGTAGTAACGAAACGTTATATCCTGTGGAAACTCGATGGAAGAGTTTAGGCATGACGACTGTCCGAAAAATGTTGTCTGCCATCATGTGTAGTGGCAACAGTGAAGGACGGAGGAGTTGGAGTTACAGTAGGGAGTGTTTCTCGTGGTTAGTTTGTAGTCTAGCATTCTATTTAAGATAACTCTAGGTGTGAAGGGATACGAACACACTGAGGATCATTATGTGCTGAAGACCGAGAGACAGTTCAGAGACGAGGCTGTATCAGCCTGACAGTGCACACTCCGTTGAGTCAATGTTTTTGGACAGTGACATGCGTGAAATGGACTGGCCTGCCAAGTATCCCGAGCTGAACCCAGCGGAACAACTTTAGCATAAGTTTTAACCTCGACTTCGCTCTAGAGCTCGGCTTACTACATCACTACCACCTCTGGTTTCGACTCTTACGGAATAATGGAGTGCCATTCCTCCGCAGACGTTACGACATCTCACTGAAAGTGTCCCAGCAGAGTTCAGGTCGCCATAAAGGCGGAACCTGGTTGCACCGTATATTAATGTCCACTAGCAGCTGTCCAGATACTTTCGATCCAATCTGATCCGACTTTAATGAAGTTTATTAAAACATTGAGTACAGATATGGGGCTTATACTTGCACGTATTACTAAAGGTAACCATTTGTGAAGGTAATGTTCTAGCTGCATTGGGCCCGAATGTTTTTGTATTTGTCTTGTGAGATTCAGAACAATATCTACACCCTTTATGCGCCTTTTCTTCCTTTGTTTGCAGCTGGTCTTTTCTTTTTCCTGTACCGACACTGACTGGACTTCCTTCTTGTGAATATCGTGTGAGCGAATCTGTCAGTCGTTCCCGAAATATTGTGAATGACATTTTCCGTCCCGTCATATCCTACAATACACATAAAACATTCACGACAGCGGTATTTAGAAAAGGTCAGATGCTAACATTCGATACCAATTTACTGTCTTCGTCGGTGGACCATCAGTCGCCTGATCAGAAAGATCAATAACAGTTTTGCCTTATTATATTCAGTAACAATTTACGGTTTTCTATAAACCCTTCTGCGTTGACACGCTTCCCATTTCACTGAAATATTTAATGGAATGAACCGAAACATCTCTTTTGTATTTCCTTTTCAGGCCGTAATTCCTTGACTATTATCTTTTGTAATCACTTGGCAGCGCTTCAGTTTTGTTGTATAGTTCTATTTGGAAATCATTTGTGACTTAGGCGAAGGGAAAGAACCAAATGCGCATACTTTGTTATGAGTTTTCTTCCCAAATCTGTTCTAGTATACCAATTATTTGTACGTAACGTACGGCCTTCAGTGACTAAATTTTGAACCAAATTCATCATAACATTTGATGGTGTATTAAGCACTTTGCCGGTGTAAATTCTAAAAACGTAGCAGTGGCTCTTATCGCATTATAACTTAATATTTTGATGCCATAATAGTGTCTCTTTTGTCTCAAATATTTCCTGAATATAATTCATCTTCCGAATGATATTAGAGATCATCGATACATACCAGTGGAATATCGGAAAGATCATACCTTTTTTTAAGTTCTTGATCAGTTCGTCGATAATGAACTGAATTTTCGAGAGACGCTATAAAGCATCAACCTTTGGACTGTCTGCCAAACGCAGCTTTATCAACAGAATTTGATATCGACCTCTACCCATCATTACCTTTCATGGGAATCTTAGAATGAACAGTACCGCCTGGGAATAACATAAAGGTATGGACGGAAAGTTTCACCAGCCCCTTCCACAAAATCAATCCGAACAGCCGCTTTATTTCACCCCTGTTTGTTGGAATCACTGTTTTAAACGTCTGGAAACCTTTTTCTTCTGTGTGGCTTATAGTATTTTTGTATGTTCACTGATATGTCAAAATAATTCATTTGTGTCAGAAGTTAATAAAAATCTTTGACTCTGTTATATCCTTGCCCGTTTTCGTTGCACCATAGACACTCGTAAAATGCACAATGTTCGGCTGGTTCCCTCGAGTATCAAACCACGTACTTTGATCACTTACTGAATAGTCAAATAATTTTTACTCTCGAGTGACGACAATCGCATTTCAGGGCGATGTTTACTTGGTACGAGTAACGCATTCGGTGAGTCACTGTTTACTCCTAACGACATTTTTGCTTCCATGGGCAACAAAAAGCTTTTTGAAAATAAGCGCTGCGAAAATAGTCTCTCCTGACACGGCTGTGGCTTCTCTCACTGGTCGTCCCTTGGAGGTTGTCTTCTTACCACAGCGATCCATTTTATACTCCAACTCAATAGCCACCAGATGGTGTACTTACGTTTTCTTTACTTACTGCGACAGTGCCGGGCGAATATTTTACACGGTAACGCCTGCGTGTTATGTGAAAAGCACGGCTTGAGCATCGGATGGGTTGCCAGCTAACAGACGCATCAATATGCTTCTGCTAACTCAACACACATCAAGTGGTTGCTAGCACACGAACCTGCCGACGCAACGACAAGTCCAGTACAATCTGCTCCCCATTCAACGTCTTATCAATTTTGCTTTTTCATAGTTTCTACAAGCATGCGAACACAAAGGTACGGCAGATATATGTGTCACATGGTGTCAGTAGCTCATAGAAATCTTCCTTTAGGATGGTGACAGTTTATTTGTAAAATTAAAATTCTCATTGTGGTTCTTTCCCTCTCACACAGCAGACGTGCCTGCGTGGATCAGGCTTTCTTGTCGCGACAGAGGCATTCTTGGCTTGCGTGTGGCGGCCAAAATTACACAGGCAGCGCCACACTAAGCCCTGACGAGCCATCTGAAAGCACGGTGCTGACTCGGGACATCAGCATCGTGGCCGCAGTGTGGAAGCGGTTGACAGAGTTGACAATGGTCATGCATCGGTACGATAGCTGAGGTCGTTTGCAATCGGCGGGCTGGCTGAGGATGTGCCGAAGAGCGAGTCTGGTTTATGGAGCGGAAAGCGGCGATTTCTACTTTAGTCATCGCCGGAGGCTGCTATGGGCAGAAGGTGACGGTTGGCGGGGAGGCTCTGGGGCCTTGCATTGTACGCTGATTGCATTTAATTTGCTTGGAAGTGGCTGGCCCAAGAGGTCAACACCGAGATCCAGGTCGGTGCTGAGCGGGCTGGGTGCTCGTTCATGGCTCCTGGAGAAGCAGAATAACATGCAGCTTAGAGCATCATGAAGCAGCAGCAGTGGACTACAATAGTTAACATAGGACGTGGCCACCTGTAACGTGGTCATCACTGAGCTGCCGAGAGGAAAGACTAGGAGTGCTTTCGTCATGACAATGGAGCGCCGAGCTTAAAGTGGCCTGTAGGTGTGCTGTAACTGCATCTGGTACACGTTAGGTGTCATAGTTTTGACATTGGAATACAGTGTGACACTGTGCGATGAGATCGGTGGTATCAGCCTGGTACAGTTGTGGTAGTAGTAGTAGTAGTAGTAGTAGAAGCAGCAGCTTTATTCATCTGTAGATATCTTTTTACAAGGATATAGGACATGTCAAAATATTTACAAGTTTAGACCAATTTAAAATAAGTTAATTCGTATACACATACATTTACAGACTTCTAGTTAGAGACAATCATTAGATTTACTCCTGGTATACAATACTTCTTCTACAAATAACTTATTAAATAATGTAATGCCACATTATTCACTGATATCTCACTATCAGTCACTGCATACGCTATACACACACTGTTTCATACACTTAACTCACTACACATATAAACACACATTCACTCCTGATCTCTGGGCCATTTTCTGGACCACAACTTCCCATTTGCTATCCTGAAAAACTGAGTCTGCATCCCTCTATAAAGAGTGAGATGTTGAGCTCAGAAAGAGAAAGAGGTGTCAGTATTATGCTATGCATAGCTTGGGGGTAAGTTTTTCTAGAAAAGGAAAAAGGAAGTAAGAAAGCACAGTGTCAAGGTGTTATGCGGAATGCTGGATGTTTTATAATCATTATTATTATTTATTTTTGTAACATTTTTTTTACCAAACCCTTACTCAGTTTTCTCTAAGTAATCTTTCAGTGTATAAAATGTATTCCATAAAAGGTACTTTCTAGCTGCCTTTTGAAATAAGTGTATTTTTACAATTTCTATAATCTTTTTTGATAATTTATTGTACAGCTTTATTCCATGATAGAAAATATTGCTTAGAGTTTTATGTTTATTTTTTCTTTGTAATTGTAAGTTGAGTCTACCTCTTGTTCCACAGTCATTGACAAAGCAATTTGTGCAGTAATTACCAATGTTATTCTTGTTATTCTTGATGAATACAACTAAGGGAAAGGTATTCACACAGAGCAGTAAAAATCCACAGCGTTTTGAACAGATATTTGCAATGAGCTCAACTGTTATTTTGATTATTGTTCTTATGGCTCTTTTTTGGAGTTTGAAAATCGTGTTAATATTTTGTGCATTTACGAATAGTATCTAACTAAATACACTGCATGTTACACACGGTTGATAGGATTCTAAGGCATAACATTCTGATGCCACTCTCTTTGCCACTACCTTTGTGCATTCACGCAACTTCAACCGAGAATCAATATTCAGTCCTAGAAATTTTTCATTTGTTACACAGTCTATAGAGGTTCCATCTGCATTTGATGTAACATTGTCACATTCCCTCTTCAAACTGAAATTCATGGCATTAGTTTTCTTTATGTTCAATGTCAATTTATTGCTTATTGAGCAATTGTAAACTTCCTTGAGAGTTTGATTTGCTTCCTCTGCAAGGAGTTCTCTTGCTTTCTCAGTGACTATAATATTGCTGTCATCAGCAAAGAGAATTTTTTCACCATGAGTAACACTACTGGGAAAGTCATTGATATATATCTGGAATAGTATTGGAACCAATATTCTACGTTGCGGAACCCCTATATTAATGTATTTTGGTTCTGATAAGTGTTTTACTAAATGTTTGGATCTATTTGAAGTATGTGTTATTTCTACTCTTTGTACCCTATCTGCTAGGTATGATCGAAACCAGGAATTAGCAACCCCTCTTATTCTTAATGCTTCAAATTTATTTAATAGACTGATGCCCGAACAACAGGAAACTAACATGCATCGAGATTAAAAAATAGTGCATTGATTATGGCAAGTCACTAGCCGAAATCTCGATTTTCGTAACAAAACCTGCAAGAAAAAGGATGGCTGATTGCTGCACTCTATCCTTTATAAATTATTTAATAGACTCTTGTTGTCGACTGTATCAAAGGCCTTAAAGAGATCCAAAAATATGCCTGTGACACACTCATCTTTGCCAAAAGTTTCAAGTACAACTTTTGTGAATTCAGCTACGGCTGACTCTGTATTTTTGCTACTTCGAAAACCAAACTGTGATTCACTGAAAAATTGTATTTGTTCAGGTAATTCATTAATCTGTCTTTCAGAATTTCTTCTATTATTTTTTAGAATGGTGACAGGGAGGGAAACGGGCCAGTAATTTTCTGTCTTCTGCACTACTTTTCTTAAGCAAAGGCGCCTGTTTCAACTGGTCTGGAAATGTCCATGATTTGGAAGATTCATTTATTATATTTGTTAAGGGGCCTTGTATAATCTCTATGCACTGTTTAGGTACACGCATTAGTATTTCATTTAAGCTTATTGACTTTTTATTTTTTAGTTTTAGAACAATTTTATTGACTTCATTCTCTGTGGTTGGAAGTAACATCCCTGCATTTACTGCAACGTTATTTAAAGGTGTTATTTTTGCTTTGGGTAATTTTTGCTGTAACTTCTCTGCAATACTTGAAGAATGCTCGTTTATATATTTTACTATGTCTTGTAGATCATTTATTACCTTATCCTCCTCCTTTAGCAGTATATTATTCTGCGTTTGTTTGTCCTTCCCCGTTTCCTTTTCAATAACATCCCAGACTGCTTTGCTTTTATTTTCTGCATTATATATTATTTTGTCATTAAATGACTTTTTTGCAGCAGTCAGCACCTTCCCTGAGATATTTTTGTATCTGTGATATAAATTTTAGAGTTCTAGATCATTGCGACTCTTTTCATGGAACTTACGTGTTTAAGTGATTGGGAGGACTTGCTGTTATCCATCTGGCTAAATCGACAGCCAACGCGTAATGGAAATATTTCAGATCTGGTAGCCACGAACAGACCAGACCTCATCGACGGTGTGAGTGTTGAGACAGGGATTAGTGATCATGATGTTGTCATTACGACTATGGTTACGAAAGTTATAAAGTCGGTCAAGAAAGCTAGGAGAGTATTCTTACTAGAAAGAGCAGATAAGCAATTGTTAGCATCCCACTTAGTAAATTAATCGACTTCATTTACTTCCGGTATGATGGACGTGGAATAATTATTGGCAAATTTTAAACAAATTGTAAATCACGCATTGGAGAAGTATGTGCCGAAAAAGTGGGTTACGGACGGAAAAGATCCACCGTGGCTTAACAGCGCAATTCGGAGAATGCTCAGGAAGCAAAGACAGTTGCACTCGCGGTACAAGAAAGATCGGGAGAATGAAGACAGGAAAAAGTTAGTAGAGATTCGTCCTGCTGTAAAAAGAGCGATGTGCGAAGCATTCAACCACTACCACCGTCATGCCTTAGCGAAAGATCTTTCCGAAAACCCAAGGAAATTCTGGTCTTACGTAAAATCGGTAAGCGGGTCGAAGGCTTCCATACAGTCACTCACTGATCAGTCTGGCCTGGCAACGGAAAACAGCAAAACGAAAGCTAAAATTTTAAATTTAGCAATTGTGAAATCTTTCACGCAGGAGGATCGTACAAACATACCACCGTTTGAGTCTCGTACAGATTCCCGTATGGAGGACATAGTGATAGACATCCCTGGGGTTGTGAAGCAGCTGAATGGGTTGAAAATAAATAAATCGCCAGGTCCTGATGGGATTCCAATTCGGTTTTACAGAGAGTACTCTACTGCATTGGCTCCTTACTTAGCTTGCATTTATCGCGAACCTCTTGCCCAACGTAAAGTCCCGAGCGACTGGAAAAAAGCGCAAGTGACGCCTGTATATAAGAAGGGTAGAAGGACGGATCCTCAAAATTACAGACCAATATCCTTAACATCGGTTTGTTGCAGGATTCTGGAACATATTCTCAGTTCGAATGTAATGAATTTCCTTTAGACAGAGAGGTTGCTGTCCATGCATCAGCACGGCTTTAGAAAACATCCCTCCTCCGAAACGCAACTCGCCCTTTTTTCACATGATATCTTGCGAACCATGGATGAAGGGTATCAGACGGATGCCATATTCCTTGACTTCCGGAAAGCGTTTGACTCGGTGCCCCACTGCAGACTCCTAACTAAGGTACGAGCATATGGGATTGGTTCCCAAATATGTGAGTGGCTCGAAGGCTTCTTAAGTAATAGAACCCAGTACGTTGTCCTCGATGGTGAGTGTTGATCGGAGGTGAGGGTATCATCTGGAGTGTCCCAGGTAAGTGTGGTAGGTCCGCTGTTGTTTTCTATCTACATAAATGATCTTTTGGATAGGGTGGATAGCAATGTGCGCTGTTTGCTGATGATGCTGTGGTGTACGGGAAGGTGTCGTCGTTGAGTGACTGTAGGAGGATAAAAGATTACTTGGACAGGATTTGTGATTGGTGTAAAGAATCGCAGCTAACTCTAAATATAGATAAATGTAAATTAATGCAGATGAGTAGGAAAAAGAATCCCTTATTGTTTGAATACTCCATTAGTAGTGTAGCGCTTGACACTGTCACGTCGATTAAATATTTTGGCGTAACATTGCAGAGCGATATGAAGTGGGACAAGCATGTAATGGCAGTTGTGGGGAAGGCGGATAGTCGTCTTCGGTTCATTGGTAGAATTTTGGGAAGATGTGGTTCATCTGTAAAGGAGACCGCTTATAAAACACTAATACGACCTATTCTTGAGTACTGCTCGAGAGTTGGGGATCCCTATCAGGTCTGATTGAGGGAGGACATAGAAGCACTTCAGAGGTGGGCTGCTAGATTTGTTACTGGTAGGTTTGATCATCACGTGAGTGTTACGGAAATGCTTCAGGAACTTGAGTGGGAGTCTCTGAAGGAAAGGAGGCGTTCTTTTCGTGAATCACTACTAAGGAAATTTAGAGAACCAGCATTTGAGGCTGACAGCAGTACAATTTTACAGCCGCCAACTTATATTTCGTGGAAAGACCACAAAGATAAGATAAGAGAGATTAGGGCTCGTACAGAGGCACATAGGTAGTCATTTTTCCTTCGGTCTGTGTGGGAGTGGAACAGGGAGAGAAGATGCTAGTTGTGGTACGAGGTACCCTCCGCCACTAACCGTATGGTGGATTGCGGAGTATGTATGTAGATGTAGATGTAGATGGTTTTTGTGAGATGTTGATGCAGACATGCATACTTTTGGAAATGCCTTTTCAAAGTTCAGTTTAAATTATGTGGAAAATTTAGAGAATTTCATATTCAAATTGGTTAGATTATACACATAATTCCGGCTTTGTTGTGCTAGTTATTTTGAGAAATATTTTAGTTTGATTTCAGATAGATGCCGTTTGTAGGCTTGTAGTTTAGGGGATTATTCAATGCCTGACTTTACAGTTGATATTTGAGAGAGGTGGTCTGATTGACCGAGATCTTTTACAGTTATCATATTTTTCTCTGTCCATGTTTGTGGCCATGTGTTCAATTACTGATGCAGTCATTCTAGTAACCCTTATTGCACTATTGACCAATAGGGACATTCCAAAACTTGGAAGAATGTTTATGAGGGTGCTGGAGGATTCATTTATGATGTTAGTGTTGATGTTAATCTCAACACGCAGAATTATGTTAACCTTTGTACTTGAGACTTTATCTAGAACTTCCATTAATTTATTGGAAAAAGTGTCCAGACTACCACTGGGAGATCTATACACCAACAAAATGATTAATTTCTTGGTGACATCAAGTCCTGTTAATTCAGTAGCTGATATTTCAACGTGTTTCTCTTCACTTACTGTACTGAGGTCATGTCTTGATTTGAAATGTGTTCCTTTTCTGATATAAATACATGATCCTCCACCCCCTGAAGCAGTTCTGCAGTAATAGTTTGCCCTTTCATAAAATGATAATACTACATGTTGGATTTCAGTGTCTCTACACCAGTGCTCAGTAATACATTCTACTGTGCAGTTCAAAGATTTGAGCTCAACTTCTAAGAGTTGTATTTTTTTTGTTGACTGCATGTTTACATGGAGAATGTGAAATGCCACATGTTACTGTTTACAATGGTTTGTTTTTCTTTATGACATCTGGTATGTGTGATATTTCGAGTGGTAAAATCTATCTTGTGAGTAATTGTTTGTTAAAGAGCATGGTGAAGACGCAAGGAAGTAGAGTATGTCGTAACTGTACTTACGTGTATTTTCGCGGTGTGACCATAATACTGTCAGTGTGTATCGTTGTTTCTTTTAATTTGAAAACACAGCGAGGCTGTCGTGAGATCATTGTGCATTAGTACCAGTCGTTCTATCTTTTTCTGGTTTATGCATTTCCCTTGTAGATTCTATAGTGGTTTACACATCCAGGTGGAGGTGGCGGTGGAGGTACTGATAGCAATAAATACAAAGTCATTCTAGTGAACCAGGCAACTTGCTGCTGTTTTGCTTAGGTGCCCCCTTGTAACGTCTTTTGTGAGAGAAACAATTTTCTTTTTTCTTTGTAATGTATGCCTCAATCTTAGGATAATATTTTACTGAATTTTACTGTTACCCGCTTTAAAGAAAAGTATACTTTACTATATGGGACAACAATAGGTTTTTCTTATATGTCACTTGTTATCTAAAGTTAATTATTGCAGGAGACTGAGCACAAGGGTTTGCTACATGGATATGCGCTCAAATATAATAAATTGTGGTTTTATCAATTGTTGTTAAGCATTGTTTCATTAATTGTTTTATTAACTGAATATTCTTATTGATTATAAGCCCACGCTTCCAAAATTACCTGTAGCACTCCATTTTCCCACAATCCCTACGCCACAAATCTACAGGCACCAGGGGTAACTATACAAAAGACTTTACGTGTATTGCAACCAAACACAAAGGGAGTGGAGGGGTTTCTAATAGCTGTTAAACACACACTGTCGCAATATATAACAGTACACACTTTCAGAGGTTTCAAATTCAATCAAGATATATTGTCGCAATAGTGCATATAGATTACATGAAATGCTTACATTTACAGATCAGTAACACAGCGATTCTGGTGCCAGGTATCACCGCACGCTGAAACATTCATCTTAGTACGTGGTGTAGCCTCCACTGGCGGTAATGCAGGCATTCCCTCTGGCATCCAGTCGGTCGCACAGATGGCGAATACGTCCTGGAATATCCACGCCTGCTCGACCTGTTCACGTAGTTTTGTAAGAATTGGTGGTTGACGAGTCACACAAGTGACTTCTCGTACTACCATATCCTACAAGTGTTCAATTGGAGAGAAGTCCGAAGATCACGCTGGCCAGGGAAGTTTGCTGCACGTCTCGCAGAGCACCTCTGAGTTTCACTGGCAGTAAATGGTCGAATATTGTCCTGCTGGAACAACACATCACCTTCCTACTGCAGGAACGGCAAAAGAACGAATCTAATAACGTGCTGTACGTACCGAGCGCTGGTTATCATCCCCTCCAGAAACACCAAAGATGCGTAAGAGTTGTAGTTTATAGCAACCCAGACTGAGGTGCGGCCAGCGTGTCATGGACGAATGTACTCTACTAGATGGCGCTTTCCAGCTCTACAGGGTACACGCAAACGACTTTGTCTTGCCTGTAGGCAGAATCTGCTTTTACCGCTAAGGACCGCACCGCGCCATTCCACCTTACAAGTGATCCCGTGTCGGATCCAGTCGAGCCCTGCCCGTCGATGCTGTGGCGTGAGTGGAAGACGGTTAGAGGTGCGCGTGCCTGCAGTCTTGTCTGTTCTGTGGTGAATGTAGGATCTGCCATTGTCGTCCTTACAATACGACGATCGTGGCGGGCGTCTGTGCTGCATAGACGTCCAGAACCTCGTCCACGGATGTGAGAATGTTCACGTGACCATCGCTGCACAACGGATGCAGCACGTCCTGCTTGTGTGACAATTCACCGAAGGAACCATCCCGCCACTCAGAAGGCCACAGTTTGACCCCTTTCAGACTCGAAGTTGGCTGAACAAAGCACGAGTGCTTCACTGTGGCATGATTGCCTGCTTGCTTCTCACGTTTGCACCACATTGAACCATCTAGTTGTGATCATCCCATATTAAAGAGTAGACACAGATGGCGCTCTGGTAACTATGCCAAACGCTATCTATTGACGGACGACGTTGAAACAGAGTCAGTACACCTACTGTATCCCTGGCGGCATTAGCCGTTATCAGATCAAAACAGATGTCGTGTTTCCAGTTTTTTTCCCGCATTGTATAAGAAATTTGAATCTGAAGAAGAAATGATAACGCTGAGTTGTATTAAATCAATATATGAATGGTTTAAGAGCAAAAATGGAACAAAAAAATTTGTAATAAAATACAATACAGCAATTATTAGCCATCTGCGGTACAACGACGCTTCTCCTGGACAGTCAGTGGAAGACAAGAAATGTATTTCTCCGTCTACCATAAGTGCATCCATTCGTGCTTTATGGAATGATAAGAAAACAGCCGATTTCCGTTAAAAATGTCAAGACAAACCTCAGCATTAATTTCATCTCGAATTTATTGGCTGCAGATTCAGGAATATGTGTATAGTAAACCATTCTACACCAGAACAATGGATGAGCACATAGGGGTTGTATTGTAAGAGAAACTGTCAATGCTCTATGCGTCATGTAACCGCATAACAAAACGGCTGACAAAAATAATGACAACGGTGATAGTTTCTTTTACTGTACAACCCTTACATATTCAGCCTTTCTTCATGTTTAGAAAGCATGTATTCCTTGGCCCTTACTCCATGTAACACGATGCACAGTACATCGTTCTAATTATTGAGTTTCAGTAGTACACTCCCATTTATGTCAGCTGAATTGTACAAGTACAACGTGCTTACGGATAGTATTGACAAAGCTGATCTCTTTTTAACTACGATGACTTCCTCTGCTATCTGTTTATAGTTCTACTATCACCTATCGTGTGACATTGTATGGCAGTCTGTTTTGGTACAAACAGTAACATACTTAATACTGACAAGGCTTTTACTTTTTTTCCATTTTTTACACTGTCTCTGTTTTACTGTAGATCACAGGCATACTGCTTAGATAGCACGAATGCAGATAGATGGGGATTTGATTTTAATAATACACCGTTTTATGTGTTGGTTTACTAGTAGCAAGCTGAGGCTTCTATTATATATGATAAATTACCTTATTTGTATTTTCATTGATATAATGTGAACAAGTACTTCGTCATCGACTTATCCAAGTTCGGTAAAACATTGTTTGACAGTTCTTGTACTTGTTGTCGTTCTTTTATTAGAAACAGAGTCTTACTTTCAGATTTGCTCAGATGATGCCATTAATGACAAATATGTTTTCATGTAGTTACTGTCTTGATGTAATTCTTGATAGTAATATGACTGGTGGTTTGTGTTGTTTAAGTGCCTGATGATGGCGTACTGACGCAGAAACCAGTAGCCAAGAAAATCGAGACGCAATTACAGCTGACAGTGTTCTTGGCATTTTTGACATATTTGCATATCGTTTCCTGTTATCGAACATGCACCCAGCGCGAGATCACGACATACTGTCATCACGTTGTGTTTATCACATATAATAGAAACTTGCAGCAGATCTCAGCATAAGGCCGATTAGGCACAAAGCGTCCAATCAGTGAGTTTGCTCAGAGGTGGAATTCTCAAACAGAATTGCAAGATTTTGGGATAAAAAAACTGAAACGCCATTGTTGACGTGTAATTAGCATCCGTCACATAAAGTACACTATCTGCTGAAAAGCGTAAGGACACAGCTATGTAATGCGGAACGGAGCGCTAGATGTCACAAGAGGCGGTAACAGATCCATCAGGGACATTTCAGCCCTTCTAAAGCTACGCAAGTCGGCTGTGATTGCGATGTGGAAACGCTAACGAACAACCACAGCTGTAACAAGAATATGCAGATTTCATGTACTGACTAACAGGGACCTTCGAACCTTGAGGAAGATGTGTAAAAAATAGGGCAGATGTGAGTGACACTTGTGCACAAAGGGTTCCGTACGAACTTAGTTTTGTGTATAGACAGTCAATCCATTCCAGGAATCGAGAATCCCATTTTTTGCATGCTGTCGACACAGATACTGGCAAGGTATGGATCACAGGATCAAATAACTTTTGAGAATGTTTTAATTTCAAGTTTGAAGTCGGATAACAAATTACAAAAGAAATATTTCTTCGTGCGATGCCATTAAAATTTGTTTCCTTTATTTCTACTATGAACACTTTCTTCTCGCAGAATTTCATGACTGTAGGTAAGGGGGAAAGTGTCCGTAAAATATTAGTGAATGAATATTCGAATATCAAGATATATTACATAAATGGACATATCCTTTGATTGCAATGACGGAGAACCTTCACATTTTTACATCGCCAAGTGTCCGTAAACCTAAATATGTGACCAAATTTCAAATACGATACTTTTCGGCGTTCGTAAGAAGTAAGGGTCTTAACAGACCGACAGACAGACAGATAATATGATAAAAAATAACAAAAATACTTTTTGGTGTGATATAATTACGAATTAACAATTCTCTGATTTTTTTTTACTTTGTTCGTAGAATGACACCTTCCTACTTGGTAAATTTCATTTTTCTATACTAACGGGAAATACCCTCTAGATTCTGATCCCTAATTTTGCAAGTGTCATAATATATAAATATGTGACATGAATGGCCGTATCTTTTGATTGCACTGACCCAGAAGCTAATGCTTATGATATCGCACAGGTATCATAGACCTGAGTATGCTGCACGAATTTCAACTTGTTACGTCTAACCGTTTTCGAGAGAAACGAGTCGTAACGGAGAGTCTGATAACAAATGACAAATTTTTTTTCATATGATATAATTACAAATTAAGAATTTTCCGATAGTTTCCTTTGCATATAGTGTGAAATTTTGCTTCTTGAAAAATTTCATCATTCTACATCAACAAGAAGTACACTGCAGATTCTTATAAGTGAGTCCTCGGGTATGAAAATATGTGACATAAATTGACGTATCTTGTGATTGCACTGACTTGGAAGTTTCACGTTTTCACGTAGCCAAGGGGCTGTAGACCTTAATATGTGACATAAATTTCAACTTGATACAAGTTCGTAGGCTTCCACGGCCGGCGTCATTTTGAATAAAATAATTAAGTGTACTGGGTGGCCACTTTGTAAACTACTAAAACAACTAAAATGCCGATGTTTTGACCGGTCCCTGAAAAGAACAACAGCAAGCTGTCGAAACGTCGGCAATTTATTGTTTTAGAACTTATAGTTTACATTGAAGTGGCCGAATACTCAAAAGTATTTCATCCCAAATACAACCACCAGTTCCTAAGAAAAAGGGTATTGAAGAGTTTGACAGATAGACAGACAGACGGACAACACGATATTATGAGAGTTCCATTTTTACCGAATGACGAACGGAATCATAAAAACCACAAGAATTTAGCGGAAGGAATCACTCTAGAGTACCAAAGTACTATCATCCGTCCATATAGCACAACCGCTGTGTATAGGGAGTTAAAATGTTTGCGTACTATAGTCGAGTAGCTCCCCAAATAGCCACACGTTTCTTTAGTTAACGCTAACCAACGCTTGAGATGATGCTAAATCCTACACTTTTGGATAACTGATGACAGAAAACGAGTGATTTGGTGTGATGAATCACGATGTACCCTGCCGCAATCAAACGGGAGAATTTTGAGAATGCCTAAAGAATGTCACCTGCCGTCATCTCTAGTGCCGCCAGTAAAGTATAGAGCAGGTGATGTTTCCCTACGTAGTTTCGTGGTTTGGTTTTGGTTACCGTTAAATGCGGACGGATATTAACCCATTTTATAGAATTGTGTACTGCGTACAGAAAAGGAACAATTAGGAGACGATATTGTCATACGCACGGCAGTACACACTGTCATAGAGCAGGATCTATATTCCTGAAATGAACTGTCCTACGCAATGTCCGACGTTAACACAATACGACACGTTTGGAATGAGTTAGAAAGTTAATTTCCCTTCCGTCGCCAGTGTCCTACATCAGTACCATTCCTGCTTTCAGCTCCTGAGGGCGGATACCCTTGCTCCACAGACGTTTAGACACCTCATTTGAAGTGCCCCCAGCAGAGTTCGAGCCATCGTTGAAAGCATAGGGTGGACACACACTATAGTAAAGTCAGCTAATAGGTATCCGGATATTTTTGGTCAGATAGTGTATTATTTGCAAATAGAATTCGTAATTTAACATGTAAATGTAACTATGTTGCAGAATCCACAAACAATACTTTGATGAACTTATGAATTGCAAGAAACCCACAGAAAAATTAACCTTCCAACCAGATTCTAATCCAACCACAATAGAAGAGATAGAGAGAATCATCAAACAAATGAAAAATAACAGAGCAGCAGGAGAAGATGGTATTATTGCCGAGATCTGGAAGCTCCAAGATGAAAACATCACCAAGAAAATTTGTAAGATTATCTCAGAAATTTGAGTCACAGAGAAGTTGCCAGAGAAATTTAAATGTGCTTTGATCCATCCCCTACATAAAAACGGTAATAAGTCAGATCCAAATAATTACAGAGGTATCTCTCTAGTACCAGTCACATACAAAATTCTCTCAAAGGTGTTATTAAACAGACTGGAACCACAAGTAGATCCGCAAATAGGGGAGTACCAGGCTTCAGAACACGGAGATCAGACGTAGAAAAGATCTGGAACTTGAGAACACTTTTGAAAGTCAGACAGACAAGAAACACTATAGTTACCTTTGTTAAATTTAAAAAAAGCATACGACTCCATAGACCGACAAACGCTCTATTACATACCGGTACTCGAAGAATATGGCATCGACTGAAAATCCAGGACAATTGTACAACAAAACGTCACAGACACCACCTTGAAGATTAAGTTCATGGGAGAAATTTCGGAACCCTTCCAGATACACATAGGTGTCCGACAACGAGATGGGCTTTCACCAATCCTGTTTAACATAGTCTTACACAAAATTGTCAAACAATGGGAAGAACAAGTTAAAGGAATACAGCTGGGAAGAACACGTGAAACGAAAACAATCATAAAATGTCTGGCATTTGCAGATGACATAGCCATACTTAGTAATAACACACAGGAGGCAAAGGAAGCACTAGAACACCTACATGAAATAGCTGCCAAAACAGGTCTATAGATATCGTATGAGAAGACCCAATATATGGAACAACAAACCAACAATGTACACATCATGCAAACGATGTATGAATCGGTAAAAAAGGGCCCAAAAATTTTAATATTTTGGGGAATACGTACAAATAGGAGGATCAAACAAGGCATCCAACATAGAACGAACAGAAAGACTCCAGAATGCATACAAACTCACACGGTTACATTAGAATAAGAAAAGCATATCAAGACAGGCCAAAATTAGATACTAAGAAACAGTTGCATTACCGGAAGCATTATATGCGCCAGAAACGACCACAATTGGAGCATCAGGCATTATAGGGAGAGAAATAATAGAACGCAGAAATCTCAGGAAAATATTCGGACCAATACACAAAGACGGCATACGGATGAAACCAACTACCAATGTATTATACCAACACACCGACAGACTCACAGACATGATCAGAAAACGCAGACTAAATTTCTACGAGCACATACAGAGAATGGACAACACCAGACTCACAAAGAGAATCTTTGATTCAGTAAAACATTCAAGCATTAAAACAAATTGGTATTATAAAATAGAGGAAGGCATAAGGCAGCTTGGGATCAACAAACAAATGACAAAAGGCAGAAAGGAATTCAGGAACAAAATTAGGAACGCAAAATTTATGGTAAATGAGAAGAGGAAGACGGGAGCATTATGGACGGAACAAAGGAATCAAGAGTGTAGTCACAGGATAAAGAGATTTTGGGAAGAGAAAAGGAAGAACGGAAAGAAGTGAAAATTGCGTCATCATGAGATATTTGAGTTCAAACACTGTCCATAAGGGCAAAAATTATATGAATGAATGAATGAAATGTAACTGTGTTCTTCAAATAAGTCTTATTTCTACTTCGTTTCACATGATCATCTATCTACTAGGCTTGTGATCACTACTCAGAATGTTGTAGGAATTAGACGGACATGAAACGGATATACACATATGTATGCCGCAAACTGCTTCATCACGCAGAAGCAACCAATGGAGCTGGTGCAAGTTTTTATGGTGAAACATTCTGACCAAACAGGAAGGTCTTTGGACAAGGTTGCTCGCATGACAATAGGAGACAATGCTTGCATATCAAAATGATGGTAACTTCCACACTGCTACTGTCGGCGATGTGAAGACGTCCAAGATGTGCAATAGAATGAAGCTGGAGAGTCGTTTTCTGCGCTATGTCTAAACTCGGGCGCCACATTGTACTGTGCGTCTGTGATTAACGAAAAGGTTCCTGTAGCCAACACGATAGTGAGTGGATGTTGAACCGCTTCTACAGCCTCGGCCCAGTGGGGAGTCACAGAACCTTGGCGCTTAAGTTGTATCTGGATAAAAGTTAACCGAAACTAGAGCGCATTTAGTGTGCGTCCAGTAACTTTTCAGATTCTAGCTATCTTGCGTCTTTCCTACGTAAATTGGGTGCTGAATACTTCGTCCCATGCAAACGATGGTCCTTCAAGCAGCCGTGCGGGATACCCGCGCGGTCTAGGGCTCTTTGCTACGGTTCGCACGGCTTCCCCCGTCGGAGGTTCGAGTCCTCCCTCGGGCACTGTAGTGTGTGTTGCCCTTAGATTAAGTAATTTTAGGTTAGATCAAGTACAGTGTAAGCCTAGGGACTGCTGACCTCAGCCGTTTGGTGCTATAGGAACTTACCAAACATTTTCAAAAATTTCCTTCATGCACCTAAGCCATCAGTGGTGTTCATTGGCTAGAAAAAATTAATCAAATCACACAAAATGATGACTGATTTACTTTGATAAACTTTTAATTAACCGTCCCGTTTGAGAATATTATCAATGAACTAATTTTGTAAGCAATTTGAACCTGAGACTGGAAAGTACCAAATTAATCACATTCGGCTCTCTTTGTTTTCTTGATTGGGACTGGCAATCATGGCTTTGCTATGTGCACTCTATGCCTTCAAACAGTCTTCATGTTACACTTTGTCGTTAAGTTGAACTTCTCCCGTTCTGTTCAACATTACAACAGATCTCAGCGTAGTGTCAACTAGGCAAAAACTTTGCACATGCCATAATTCTGAGATATTTACGGCCATATGCTGTCTTATCGCAATATTATCATATATCTGGTAACAACTTTCCCTCTTTCGTAATAAAGAACTTGATGCTGATCAACACCGTTAGCTACCTCGCCACTAAACAGGAGAAAAAGTGATTTGTTTTATGATTTATTGATCAAAATATAGTTTAGATCGCGTATTTTACTATCTTAAACTGGCAATGGCTAAGGGAAACCTATTAGGAATGCACGGAAATTCTAAAAGAATCATTATTGTGGTCTTCAGTTCTCCGCAATGTTCTACCCTGTAGGATTCTCTTCAGCTCCGAATAACCACTGCGAATCACATCTATTTCAACCTGCTTAGTGTACTCGTCTGATGGTCCCCCTATGTTTTGTAATTTTTAGCCCATACACTTCCCTCTAACACAAAATTGACGATGATTTGATGTCTCAGTATGTATAATATCAAGTGGTCCCTTCTTTTAGCCAAGTTTCACCACAAATCCCTTTTCTCCCCAATTCTACTCAGTACCTCCTCATTAGCGGTCTGCCCATCTAATCTTCGTTTATCTTCTGTTCATCTACATCTACATCTACATACATACTCCGCAATCCACCATACGGTGCGTGGCGCATGGTACCTCGTACCATAACTAGCATCTTCTCTCCCTATTCCACTCCCAAACAGAACGAGGGAAAAATGACTGGCTATATGCCTCTGTACGAGCCCTAATCTCTCTTATCTTATCTTTGTGGTCTTTCCGCGAAATGTAAGTTGGCGGCAGCAAAATTCTACTGCAATCAGCTTCAAATGCTGGTTCTCTAAATTTCCTCAGTAGCGATTCTCGAAAAGCCCGCCTCCTTTCCTCTAGAGACTCCCACCCGAGTTCCTGAAGCATTTCCGTAACACTCGCGTGATGATCAAACCTACCAGTAACAAATCTAGCAACCCACCTCTGAATTGCTTCTATGTCCTCCCTCAATCCGACCTGATAGGGATCCCAAACGCTCGAGTAGTACTCAATAACAGGTCGTATTTGTGTTTTATAAGATGTCTCCTTTACAGATGAACCACATCTTCCAAAAGTTCTAACAACCGAAGACGACTATCCACCTTCCCCACAACTGCCATTATATGCTTGTCCCACTTCATATCGTTCGGCAGTGTTACGCCCAAATATTTAATCGACGTGACTGTGTCAAACGCTACACTACTAATGGAGTATTTAAACATTACGGGATTCTTTTTCCTATTCATCTGCATTAATTTACATTTATCTATATTTAGAGTTAGCTGCGATTCTTTACACCAATCACAAATCCTGTCCAAGTCATCTTGTATCCTCCTACAGTCACTCCACGACGACACCTCAGCATCATCAGCAAACAGCCGCACATTGATATCCACCCCATCCAAAAGATCATTTATATGGATAGAAAACAACAGCGGACCTACCACACTTCCCTGGGGCACTCCAGATGATACCCTCACCTCCGATCAACACTCACCATCGAGGACAACGTACTGGATTCTATTACTTAAGAAGTTGTCGAGCCACTCACATATTTGGGAACCAATCTCATATGCTCGTACCTTCGTTAGGAGTCTGCAGTGGGGCACCGAGTCAAACGCTTTCCGGAAGTCAAGGAATATGGCATCCGTCTGATACCCTTCATCCATGATTCGCAAGATATCATGTGAAAAATGGGCGAGTTGCGTTTCGGAGGAGGGATGTTTTCTAAAGCCGTGCTGGTGCATGGACAGCAACTTCTCTGTATCAAGGAAATTCATTATATTCGAACTGAGAATATGTTCTAGAATCCTGCAACAAACCGATTATAAGGATATTGGTCTGTAATTTTGAGGATCCGTCCTTCTACCCTTCTTGTATGCAGGCGTCACCTGCGCTTTTTTCCAGTCGCTCGGGACTTTACGTTGGGCAAGAGATTCGCGATAAATACAAGCTAAGTAAGGAGCCAATGCAGTAGAGTACTCTCTGTAAAACCGAACTGGAATTCCATCATGACCTGGCGATTTATTTATTTTCAACCCATTCAGCTGCTTCACAACCCCAGGGCTGTCTATCACTATGTCCTCCATACGGGAATCTGTACGAGACTCAAACGGCGGTATGTTTGTACGATCCTCCTGCGTGAAAGATTTCTCAAATGCTAAATTTAAAATTTTAGCTTTCGTTTTGCTGTCTTCCGTTGCCAGGCCAGACTGATCAGTGAGTGACTGGATGGAAGCCTTCGACCCGCTTACCGAATTTACGTAAGACCAGAATTTTCTTGGGTTTTCAGCAAGATCTTTCGCTAAGGTATGACGGTGGTAGTGGTTGAATGGTTCGCGCACCGCTCTTTTAGTGCAGAACGAATCTCTACTAACTTCTGCCTGTCCTCATTCTCCCGATGTTTCTTGTACCGCGAGTGCAACTGTCTTTGCTTCCTTAGCATTCTCTGTTGCAATGCATTTCAGAAGCTCGTATTGTCCTCTTGTCTGAAGAGCTTATTGCCTACTTTCCATTAACATTAGACATAAGAAGGATGGACAACTACAAAATCTCAGTGTTCTCCTTTCATGCGGCAGAGTACAAGTAGTCCCCCAACAATACCTGCATTCAGAGTACGCATGGGAACAGTTACATGTTACCTCCGGTAACACTTATGAAGGAACGAATAGACAGAGCGCTCATTTCACTGGACACACGCTTTGGTCACATTCGGTTGCTACAAGGGTTTTTTCAGTTTCGCAAACTTGGAAATTTGTGGAAAGTTCCTATGAGACCAAACTTCTGAGGTTATCGGTCCCTAGGCTTACACACTGCTTAATCTAACCTAAACTAACTTACGCTAAGGACAAGACACATACACACCCATGCCCTAGGGAGGACTCGAACCTCCGACAGGGAGAGCCATGCGAAACTTGGCAAGGCGCATTTGACCGCGCGGTTACCCGTCAGTTTCGCATTTTTCATTTTATCTCTCTGACACGTAACAGGGTGACTCAAAAAGAAACAACAGATTTTACTAGTTTATTACAGACGAACTGTGAGAGATAAGAACACATTGCGCATTGTCACGGGATAGAGGAAGGTTCAACGTCTTATATTCGCACAGACACCATAACATACATTCAATATGAGCACCACACGTTGCTCGAGAAATATCGAAACGGTAGTCCATTCCATTCCACATACGAATCACTAAGCTCCTGTTTGTTGAATCGACAGCTTCAACAGTGCGATTTCTCATAAGCGGCCATAGGTGGGATAAAAACTCTGTCTTTCATGTTCCCCCACAGGAAAAATCATACGGTGTGAGGTGAGGTGACCTGGGAGACAAAAAATAATGAACAAAACCCTCTTGTCCAGTTCTTCGAGTTCACCTTGTGAGAAGTTGTTATTATGATAACGCCGCAATGTAAGGTGAACGTGTGCAATCATGAATAAAAATTAGATCATTGGAATGTTTGTGAAGTTGAGAAAACAACAAATTTTCCTGCACGTTGAAGTATGACATTCCTGACAGAGTTTTCTCCACTAAAATGAAAGCTCCTTAGGCTTTGTGGAAAGAAACGGCACAAAACACATTGAGCGTCGGTGAGTCTCTTTCATGTTCGATGATAACGCCAGGATTTTGTGATCGCCAAGTTCTTACATTATAGCGATTTACTGTATCCAATAGATGAAACGACTCTTCGTCAGGAAAGATGAGTTGTTCGGAAAAAGTGCTCTTGTCATATCCCGGAGCAATGTTGCCGGCAAGCGATCGCTGCACTAACGTTATTTACAAGGCTTCATATGCAGGCGTCGTCCCAGAATACACGCCACACCATTGTTTGAGGAAGTTGAAGGTCCTAGCCTGCCCGTCTTGTGAACATTCGAGGGTTCCGTGTGAACGCATCTCGGATGTGTTCGACATTTTCATCAGACGTGCCTGGCCGGCCAGTGCAGTTCCCCTTGCACATGCAACCATCTTCCAACAATTTCTTATGCCACTCATAAATTTGCTGGTGCAGAGGCGGCTTCTTCTTGAATCGACGGCAGAGTGCATGATGCACTTGAACAACGGGTTGATTTCGCTCAAATTCCAACACCCAAAATTATTTCTCTTTGGTTTAGTCCCCATGTTGCTACAAACAGCAGGGCAGTTGAGTCAAATCTTTGAACCTTCCTCTGGAAGTGACAAGCGCATGGTGTTTGTATCTTCTATACTTTGTCTGTAATAAGCAACTGAAATCTGAAGAGGTTGAAAGAAGTCAGCCAACCGGTTGGAAACCAAGGTTTTTCTTAGCCCTTGACCTAGGTTAAGTCATTTATAAAAATATCTTCTTCAGAAGCAGTGGTACCTAAAAATGTATATAAACGATCACAAACTATTTTTACGTACATAACAAAATATTAATACTAGAAAAATATTTGTGAGGTAAACTTAGTCACTCGTTACTGTCCATTTGTAGCGTCGTACCCAGGGTTGATCGCGGTCCTCTTGTTTGGAGCTGAGTGGAAGATCTAAACCAGAGGCTCAGGCGACTCTGCGACGGTATCGAGTGCAGAATTGTAGGGTTTCCCTTAATAGGTCAGGCGTGCATCACACGGAAGAAGCGCCTACTAGGGTAGCGGAGTACGTGTGGCGTGCACATGTTTCGTTTTTTAGGTTAGAGAACCCCTCGCTTGGGAACAAAGACGATTTGCCTGTGAAATCAGCCACAGTTACCTTAGAGAATCTTCGTCCTCACAGATCAGAGATGGACAAGATTAATGTGATTTTTAGTAAGCTGCAGGAGCATCCGGGAGAAGGTCCCAGAATTAGTATCGCTTACTGAAGGTTATAATGCACAGACAGTATTGGGAACAGAAAGCTGGTTCGAAACCAGAATCAGTGAGAAAGAAATCCTAAGATCAGATTGGAATGTTTATCGTAAAGATAAGTTAGTCGCCAATGTTGGCGGCGTGTTTATTGCAATAAAAAATTTGATAAAATCTAATGAGGTTATCGCGGATTCCGAATGCGAATTAATCAGTGTGAAATTGAGAATCAAAGAACAGTCAAAAATGGTGATCGGATGCTTTTGTAGACCACCTGGGTCAGGATCTGTAGTTGTAGGGAGCTTCAGACAGAACTTACAAAATATCATTACTAATTTTCCTGATCATGGCATTGTGATAGGGAGTGACTTCAAATACCCAGATATTGATTGGGAGTGTTATGCCTTCAAAACTGGTGCCAGAGACAGGGATTCATGTGGCATTGTTCTGGGTGTCCGAAAATTACCTTGAGAAAATAGTTAGAGAACCAATTCGTGGGGGTAAAGTCTTGGATCTCATGGCAACAAACATACCTTAACTTATCGAATCAGTTAACGTAGAGAAAGGTATCTGTGATGATAAGGTTGTGACGACTGGTCCTACAAGGAATGTTAAGAAAGGTAGGAAGATATGCCGGGTGATCAAAAAGTCAGTATAAATTTGAAAACTTAATAAACCACGGAATTACGTAGATAGAGAGGTAAAAATTGACACACATGCTTCGAATGACATGGGGTTTTAGTAGAACCATCCCATATTGCTAGACGCGTGAAAGATCTCTTGCGCGCATTGTTTGGTGATGATCGTGTGCTCAGCAGCCACTTTCGTCATGCTTGGCCTCCCAGGTCCCAAGACATCAGTCCGTGCGATTATTGGCTTTGGGGTTACCTAAAGACGCAAGTGTACCGTGATCGACCGACATCTCTAGGGATGCTGAAAGACAACATCCGACGCCAATGCCTCACCATAACTCCGGGCATGCTTTACAGTGCTGTTCACAACATATTCCTCGACAACACCTATTGTTGAGGAATGATGGTGGACATATTGAGCATTTCCTGTAAAGGACATCACCTTGTTTGTCTTACTTGGTTATGCTAATTATTGCTATTATGATCAGATGAAGCGCCATCTGTCGGACATTTTTTGAACTTCTGTATTTTTTTGGTTCTAATAAAACCCCATGTCATTCCAAGCATGTGTGTCAATTTGTACCTTTCTATCTACATTATTCCGTGATTTATTCAGTTTTCAAATTTATACTGACTTTTTGATCATCCGGTGTTTGTAGGAAGATATATTTCCTCAGCAAGGGTGACAGAATATAAATTTCAGAATATCTCGGCAGTCAGCATCAAATATTTGGTGATGAGGGCGAAGATGTGGAGAACAAGCGGAAAAAATTCAAAGGCATCGTTCAATATGCCCTAGGCAAGTATGTTCCGAGTAAGGTTTTAAGAGATGTGGAAGATCAAAAATGGTTCAAATGGCGCTGAGCACTATGGGACTCAACAGCTGAGGTCATTAGTCCCCTAGAACTTAGAACTGTTAAACCTAACTAACCTAAGGACATCACAAACATCCATGCCCGAGGCAGGATTCGAAACTGCGACCGTAGCGGTCTTGCGGTTCCAGACTGCAGCGCCTTTAACCGCACGGCCACTTCAGCCGGCAGATGGGGAAGATCCACCACGGTTTAATAGCCGTCTTAGAAAAGAGATACTTAAACAAAGAGCACTTAATCTCTGATTCAAGAGAAGTAAAATCCTAGCTGACAAGAAAAGGCAGAACGAAGCGAAAATGAGCGTAAGGAGAGCAATGAGAGAAATGTTCAATGATTTTGAAAACACTACGTTGGCGACCAACCTGAATTAAAAAAAAAAACCCTAAGACATTTTGGTCGTATGTAAAATCGGTAAGTGGGTCAAAATCATCTATTCATTCTCTCAGCGACCACACCGGCACCGAAGCGGAAGATAACAGAGAGAAGGGCAACATACTGAGTTCGGTCTTCTGAAGTTGTTCCACCGCGGAAGAGTAACACGGTTTCTCCTTTCAATCGTCGTACGAACCTCGAAATGAGATAACCGATCGAGGAATTGAAAAGCTGCTACATTCGATTAGTAGTGGACCAGAAGAGATACCTATAAGATTCTGTAAAGATTATGAAAAAGAACTTGCTCCTATTCTAGCAGTAATCTGAGCAACGAAAGGTACGCCGGCCAGGGTGGCCGAGCGGTTCTAGGCGCTACAGCCTGGAACCGCGTGACCGCTACGGTCGCACGTTCGAATCCTGCCTCGGGCATGGATGTGTGTGATGTCAGAAGTTAAGTCCCACAGTGATCAGAGCCATTTGAACGAAAGGTACCTAACGACTGGAAAAAAGGTGCATGTCATTCCCGTTTTAAGAAAGGCCGTAAGAAATATCCACACAATTCTAGAATTATATCGTTGATGTCAGTCTGTTGTAGAATTATGAAACATGTTTTTTGCTCAAGAATTATGACTTTTTGGGAAATGAGCATCTCAGCTATAAAAATCAACTTATATTCCGCAAACAGAGATCCTGCGAAATACGGCTCGCTCTGTTCCTCCATGAGATCCGCAGCGCAATGGACAACGGCACTCAGGTTGATGCCGTGTTTCTTGATTTCCGTATTGCCGTATTTCCGCATTGCCGTTCAGTGAAAAAAATACGAGCTTACGGAGCATCGGAGCAGACTTAGGATTTGTTTCAAGACTTTCTTGCAGATGGAACTCAACACATCGATCTTAACGGAACAAAATTGACAGATGTAAAGGCAATATCCGAAGTACCACAGGCAAGTGTGATAGGACCGTTGCTGTTTAGAATATATATAAATGATATAGTAGAAAGCGTCGGATGCGCTTTTGGCGGAGTAGGGTAAACACGTTATGTGACATCGAGCAGCGGTTTAAAGCCGTGAAGAAAGTGCTTACTGATGATGTGCAACTCATCGTTCAAAATGTTACCGGCTCTCAAATCACTCAAATGGCTCTGAGCACTATGGGACTCAACTTTTGAGGTCATCAGTCCCCTAGAACTTAGAACTACTTACACCTAACCAACCTAAGGACATCACACACATCCATGCCCTTGGCAGGATTCGAACCTGTGACTGTAGCGGTCGCGCGGTTCCAGACTGTAGCGCCTAGAATCGCTCGGTCACCCCGGTCGGCTACCGGCTCTCTTAGCATTACGTTCACATACGGCAGACTGGTAGAGCTATTGAAATCAGCTATAAGGAGCACCTGTTGGGCAAGAAAGGAGGAAATGTTCATAGTTCTTCTTTTGCAAGACATTTATTTATTTCCGACCATTCTCCGAGCAAATCAGAACACACCGTAATTTTACGTAAGGAAATGAAAGGCTGGAAACTGGATTTATTAGAAGAATTTGAAATTTGTGAACAAATCGCTCAGCTAGGCCGTAACATTTTAAACGATCAGTTGCAACTCGCGAGTAAGCACTCCCTTGATGGCTTTAAACCGCTGCTGACGGTCACGTACTTTGTGTTTGCCGATCTCTGCTAACATCGGAAAATGTCCACTGTTCCTCAAAATGCTTTCTCTTTACTGTTGAGCTACTTAAATTTCATATCACTGGGTTTCATTTTTCGTGGCATTCTCAGCACATGTTCCTACAGTTAAGAAGGAAGTTCTAATTTTTTATGTTGTGATGTACCTTTATCCAGTTCACTCTTTCTTCTAGCTTTTGTGACACCACTGAATTTATGTACAGTATTACTCAGTGGGCAAATGTATTGGAGAAATGCCGCTACTTGACACAAGCATGGCGTACTTCTTATTTAGCACTCTCTGCATCCCAATTTTCCTTATCGCACGAGCCTGTACCTTTGAACATTTGGCCTTTTTCTCTGCCGTGGTGAATACTCACGTTATGCATATATTTTATTCTTTGGACTCCTGATATAATTTAATGTAGACAGGAGCCTTTACCTGTGGGCTAATATGTTTGTGCAGTTATTCTGACGTACGCTAAATGCAAACTGGCTGCTGTCTTAAGCTATGGCATGTGATGTTTTTGGTTTTTTTCTCGCTTTCATGCATACAAGAGCCACTCGGCTTCAGCTATTGTAATTTACCACCATGTGATTTAACGAGTGAGTACGTTTACCCCACAAATATTGTTTTAGTATTAATATTTTTTTATGTCTGTAAAAACAGTGCGTGCACGTTTGTACATATTTCTAGGGCGCAATTTTATATTTGTCAAAATCTAGGTCAAATGCTAAATAAACCTTTGGTTTGCAACTGGTTGGCTCGTTTTTTCAACCTGTTCAAATTTATACAGTCGCTGAATCGCAGTTATGTCTAAGATTTTCAGTTGAAATCTGTTCTTTCATTTTGAATCACCCTCTATTACCTAGTCCGCCTCCGGTAGCTGAATGGTCAGCGTGACGAATTGCCCGGGTTCGCTTCCCGGCTGGGTCAGGGAATTTTCTCCGCTCAGGGACTGGGTGTTGCGCTGTTCTCATCATCATCCTATCATCCTCATCGACTGCAGGTCGCCGAAGTGGCGTCAAATTGAAAGACCGGCACCCGGCGAAAGGCCTGCCCCGCGGGGTGCCCTAGCCATACGATTAAACTGGTCTTCCGCTTCGTTACAGACGTATACTGAACGACATTTTAAGAGAGCTACCATTCATTACGCCAAGTATGAAGTCTGTCTAATTCTTGCTAGAGTTCGTGACTGTGGTCCACGAGCGCCAGTTTCCCGTAAACAGCTGCATTGTCTGTAAGAGATCCACCACTCCAAGTCCGCGCTCAGACGACAAGTGGGTGGCGGCGGCTGCCTCGGCCAGTGCGGCACTCTGCTATCGCCGGCGTCCGATCGCGGGTCGGACATAATCCAGGCCGGACTGGCAATTAGGCGATTAGGCTGGGGGACAGGTGGCGAGGCAGTTTGTCGCGCTATCTGTCCGGGACGCTGCCGCCCCACAGCCCGAGCAGCTGTAAATCAGCAGCCGCCTTAATTAAAAGGCCCAGCCAGCTGCCGCCGCCAACTCGCCGTATTAAACAGCTTAACCCCGCGACTCTCTGCTCTTTCCTTGTCCCCACACCAGCGGCTTTTCGTTGTTTCCGGAGCAGGCAACAGCTTTCTCTCACAGCCCACAGACACTTGTTTCTATCTGAGCAATTTTTCCGTCTGTCTGTCCGACTGGTAGAAACATTTTTTTCTCAGGAGCGGTTAAACGTATCAAGTTCAAATGTATGTCACGTACTGAGGTCTACGATCACTTGGAGTTGTAAGACATTGATGCTTCTGAGTCAATGAAACAAAAACATACGGCCAACTTGTGTTACAAATATTGAGACTTCAAAAGTCACTCCAACAAAATCTATAGGATACTTCCTTGGCATAGAAACACCAAATTTGAGAAAAAGGAAGATTTCACGGTAGAACTAACGGGAAAAAAACGATAATTTTAAATTTGTAACTATAAGGCACGAAAAATTTTTTGCTATTTCTTGTAATGCTGTCTGCTTGTTCGTCCGTCTGTTAAGACCCATACTAAGATCTGCGGTTCCTAGACGGCATAAAAAATTGGTGTTTCTAAGTGAACTTAATCAAAATATATGGCCATTTTTGTTACTTGTTTGATACTGAGCAAGATTTATGAAACACACGAAATACCCTCAGACTTCAAAAGGAATAGAATAGTCTCAATTCCAAAGGAAGAAGGTGCTGACAGGTGTGAAAATTACTGAACTATCAGTTTAATACCTCACGGCTGCAAAATACTAACACGAATCCTTTACAGAAGAATCGAAATACTGGTAGAACCTGACCTCGGGGAAGATCAGTTTGGAAACAAGCGTACGACTTCTCACACAAGATAGGTTAAGGAAAGACAAACCTACGTTTGTAGCATTTGTAGTCTTAGAGAAAGCGTTTTTCAAGTTCCAAAGGTGGCGGGGGCAAAATACAGGGAGCGAAAGGATATTTACAGTTTGTACACATATCAGATTGCAGTTATAAGAGTCGAGAGGTACGAAAAAGAGGCATTGGTTGAGAAGAGAGTGAGACAGGTTTGTAGTCAATCACCGATGTTATTCAATCTGTACATTGAGCAAGCTGTAAAGGAAACAAAAGAAAAAGTTGAAGTACGGATTAAGATCCAGAGAGAAGAAATAGAAACTTTGAGATTTTTATGTGTGTGAAATCTTATGGGACTTAACTGCTAAGGTCATCAATCCCTAAGCTTACGCACTACTTAACCTAAAGGACAAACACACACACCCATGCCCGAGGGAGGACTCGAACCTCCGCTTGGACCAGCCACACAGTCCATGACTGCAGCGCCTTAGACCGCTCGGCCTTTGAGGTTTCCCGATGACATTGTAATTCTGTGAGAGACAGCAAAAATCTGGGAAGAGTAGTCGAACTGAATGGACAGTGTCTTCGAAGGAGGATATAAAATGAACAGAAGCAAATGAAAAACGAGGATACTGGAACGTAGTCGAAATAAATCAGATGATGCTGAAGGAATTAGATTAGGAAATGAGATACTTAAAGTAGTAAATGATTTTTGCTATTTTGGAAGCAAAACAACGGATGATGGTAGAAGTAGGGAGAATATAAAATGTAGACTGGCAATGGTAAGAAAATGGTTTATAAAGAAGAGAAATTTGTTAACATCGAGTGTAGATTCAAGTGTCAGTAAATCCTTTCTGAAAGGAGTGTAGTCATGTATGGAAGTAAAACATGAACGTTAAACACTTTCGACAAGAAGAGAACTGAAGCTTTTGAGATGTGGTGCTACAGCAGAATGCTGAAGATTACATGGGTCGATCACGTAACTAATGAGGAGGTACTAAATATAATTGGGGAGAAGAGTAATTTGTGGTACAATCAGACTAAAAGAAGGGATCGGTTGGTAGGACACATTCTGAGGAATCAAGGGTGCGGGGAAGTGTGGAGGTGGGTGGGAGGGGGGGGGAGGGGAGAGGGGGTTAAATTGTAGCGGGTGATCAAGGGATGAATACGGTAAGCAGATTCAGAGGTTGCAGTAGTTGTTCGAATATGAAGAGGCTTGCACAGGATGCAGTAGATTGGTGAGCTGCATCAAAACAGTCTTTGGAAGGAAGACCACAAGAACAACAACAACAACATTTACTACTCGCGAACTTACTCAACGGAACCTGTGGGGTATGTACCATTGGCCTATAAACTGAAATTTAACAAAAGGCCATGTTTCTTAGTACAACCAGAGGAAAAAATCTGGAAACCGTTTATTTCTAATTATACAGGGTGATTCAAAAAGAATACCACAACTTAAAAAATGTGTATTTAATGAAAGAAACATAATATAACCTTCTGTCATACATCATTACAAAGAGTATTTAAAAAGGTTTTTTTCACTCAAAAACAAGTTCAGAGATGTTCAATATGGCCCCCTCCAGACACACGAGCAATATCAACCCGATACTCCAACTCGTTCCACACTCTCTGTAGCATATCAGGCGTAACAGTTTGGATAGCTGCTGTTATTTCTCGTTTCAAATCAACAATGGTGGCTGGGAGAGGTGGCCGAAACACCATATCCTTAACATACCCCCATAAGAAAAAATCGCAGGGGATAAGATCAGGGCTTCTTGGAGGCCAGTGATGAAGTGCTCTGTCACGGGCTGCCTGGCGGCCGATCCATCGCCTCGGGTAGTTGACGTTCAGGTAGGACTCTCCATACAGTTGATTGTGGAATTTGCAGCTCTCTGCTAGCTCTGCGAGTCGATTTTCCTGGGCTGCGAACAAATGCATGCTGGATGCGTGCTACATTTTCATCACTCGTTCTCGGCCGTCCAGAACTTTTCCCTTTGCACAAACTCCCATTCTCTGTAAACTGTTTATACCAACGTTTAATACACAACCTATCAGGAGGTTTAACACCATACTTCGTTCGAAATGCACGCTGAACAACTGTCGTCGATTCACTTCTGCCGTACTCAATAACATAAAAAGCTTTCTGTTGAGCGGTCACCATCTTAGCATCAACTGACGCTGACGCCTAGTCAACAGCGCCTCAAGCGAACAAATGTACAACTAAATGAAACTTTATAGCTCCCTTAATTCGCCGACATATAGTGCTTAGCTCTGCCTTTTGTCGTTGCAGAGTTTTAAATTCCCAAAGTTGTGGTATTCTTTTTGAATCACCCTGTATTAGACGAAAAAATGTCGTTTCTTATGCAAGTCTCTAACTGTCCGTTCGTCTGTTAAGACCCCTTTTTGTCATTGGTGGGTAGATGTATCATGTTGAAATTTATGTCACGTACTAAGGTGTATAGGCCTTTTGCGGTATAGTAAACGTTAGCGTCTAATTCAATGTAATCAAAGGATATTGCTATTTGTGTCACACATTTTGATAATCGCAATCTCACTCATCAAAACCTACGCAGTATTCAGCGAATGTTTGTTTCATAGACTTGAAATGTCATACGTACGTGCAGTAATCGCTCCTTGTTATCTAATGATGGATGAATTCCGAAACGCGTCATATGAGCCGTGAAGTCATTCCTCTCCTGACGTTTGACTTTTGCCACTGCGACCCATACATCCCGAATGTAGAATTACTGATTATTCAAATAATAGTCATCTGCTTTGTGCATGACTTTATATTCTACCTATATCCGGACCCTGCACCAGCTACTGCCGGGTCTGGGTGTTGACGAGTCCTCTCCATTTCGCTCGGTCCTCCAACCACTTTTCTTCATTCACTTGCTACCAGGTCACACCTCTCCTTTCCACAGATATTCTCACTCCCGTTTTCCACCGTGTTTTTGTGCGCCCTCTAGGTCTTTTTCCATCCATTTTTGGTTCTTCCATAATTTTGGGGAGTCTCTGCCCACGCATCCTCTTAACATGCCCGTACCATCTTAATCTCTTTTTTTCAGCTTCTTTCCTGTTTAAAACTAAACTTAACTCCTCCCGAACAGGCCATAAAGGCCCAACGGTACCGACCGGCCGCCGTGTCATCCTCAGCCCACAGACGTCACTGGATGTGGGTATGGAGGGGCATGTGGTCAGCACACCGCTCTCCCGGCCGTATGTCAGTTTCCGAGACCGGAGCCGCTACTTCTCTATCAAGTAGCTCCTCAATTTGCACTTTCATGTTTAAGGTCCTTTCTAATATCTACATTCCTTACTCTGTCCATTCTTGTTTTTTCCCTTAGCTGCTCTGAAAAATTTCATTTGCCTTGCTTTCAGTCTGCTCTAGCCCCATTCTGTCCTCGCCCATGTTTCTCCTCCGTAGGTGACAATAGGGAAGTAATAACTCTTATACATAAGCAGTTTTGATATTTCTCAAACTTCCTTATTCCAAATAAGGTGTTTTATCGTTTGGTAGAAATTGCCTCCCTTCTGTAATCTCCTATTAATTTCGTTGGATATTCTTCCATCACTAGATGTTTCACTCCTTAAATAAGTGAAACTGTCTACCACTTTGAGGGGGTTCTCCATTCTAAGTAGTATTTCCGTTGATCCCTTTGTCTCTTCCAAAAACCATTACTCTTATCTTTATTATTTTTAACCCATACCTTTTCATTATTTCCTTCCACGCATCAAGTTGTAACTGTACACCTACCTCTTTATCGCCTCATATTACCAAACCATCTGCAAAAATCATCTTTTTGTCTTTTTCTTTTACTATACCTTTGACTGCCCTATTCATTCCCTCCATCACAACATTAAAAAGTGCAGGAGATAGAATACTTCCTTGCTTAAGTCCTTGTCTTATTTCGAAGTAATCAGAGTTCCCCAATGATGTTCTCATTCTACATTTGTGTCTCCATACACTGTCTTTATTACATCCATCTTCTATATCTATCTCCCTCATTTCTTCCCAGAGTCTTTCCCTGTTAACTGAGCCATATGCCTTTTCTGCGTCTATAAAAACAATTATCACCCTTTGGTTGTACTCCCAACTTTTTTCCATCAGTTGACGGATAGAATATATCAGGTCGATCGTGCTTCTTCCTTTCCTAAACCCATGCTGTTTTTCACTCAGGTCCTTCTCTATCTTTTCCCTTATTCGATTTAGTAAAATTGTTTCAAACATCTTGGCTGTATGACTTATAAGCGTTATTCCTCTGTAGATTTTACAGTCTTTTATTGCCTTTTTGAAGTTGGGAACAATGTCTCCTTTTCTCCAATCGTCAGGTATTGTACTATTTCTGCACACACTTGATAGTACTCTATACAGCCACTGCATTCCCACTGGACCTGCTGCTCTTATCATGTCCACTGATACTTCATCAGGTCCTGGGGCTTTTCCCCCCATTCGTCTTCTTCACATCTATTTCCATTTCTTCTCGTGTAATTTTTCCTAATTCTCCTTCCCAACTTCTCTCGATTTCTCCATTATTTGCTGTTTCCTCGTATACCTACTCGCCAGCATTTACCAGTTTCTTAAAATGTTCTCTCCAGAGATTTTTATATTCCCTGGATCTTCAATCACAGTACCAACCTCTGTTTCCATCTTTACTGGTCCTTCAGAAGCCTTCCTTTTATTTTTCATCATTGTATAGAACATTTTCTTATTGCTCTACACACTTTCTTCAAATTTTTTTGTAAACTCTTCCCATGCGTTTTTCTTTGCTGTTTTCATTATTTCTTTGCACTTCTTCTTTTCCTCTATGCATATTTTATGGTCCTCGTCATTTTTAGTTTTCCACCACTTTCTCGATGCTCCATTTTTTCTTCTAACTGCTTGGATTGTGGTATCATCCTACCAACTTTTGTGTCTTACTTTTCCCTTTCCAGATGGTCTACCACATACTTTATGTGCTGCTTCGACTTAAGTGTCTTTGAATAAAATGGCTCTGAGCACTATGGGACAAGTGTCTTTGAATAAACTCCATTCTTTTTCTACATCGCAGAAAACTTCTTTTGGAATGTTTTGTGTGATTAATTATCTTTACTTCTCAGCACTTTCACACTCCTTCAGTTTCCAATCCCGTATCCTCATCACTTTCTTGTGTTTTCTATTTGTCACACACTGATTCATGGCTTTATATTACATTCGTATTATTGACATTAAAACAGTTTAGAAAAGCTTCGAATCTCTGCAACCGATGTATTGCCAGTATCAATGTCGACAACAGGCAAAAATGGACATTCTCGATTCCCGGAATGGATGAAGTGTCTGTATTCATGATGTGTCTATAAAGTGTCTATGTTCATAACCTGTGGAACCCTCAGAGAGAGTTACCATTTCATGACCAAAATATAACTTATAACGTATTTTATTATAATAAACTTGTAATAGCTAAATAAAACCATTTAGAAGTACAGGAAAATTCCAAATGAATTGTAATTGTCTTCAATCCGTAGAATGTTACGATGCAATTCTCCAGACTACTCTACCCTCTGTGAGCTTCTTCATCTCTGAATAGCTACTGCAACCCATATCCGTTAGAACCTGGTTACAATACCCTATGTAATTTTTAGCCAACAGGCTTCCCTCTAATACTAAATTTAGGATCTCTTGATGTCTCAGAATGTATCCTATCAATGGATTCCTTCTTTTAGTCAAGTTTTCTCGCAAATCTCTTTTCTCTCCAATTCTATTCAATTACTTCTCAGTAGCGTGATGGAGGATGAGCTCACTCTCTCACTGTTGTCCATAGTCAAAGGTACAATTTAATGTTGTTTCTTCGCCCAACACACAGTGTTTGTGAGATGGCAGGGAGCTGCCACCATGAGCAGGCATTGATGGAAGCGAGTACAATGCATGCTGTGTCTTTATGGTGACTTTCCTTAGAACAGTGCCGGCCGCTATGGCCGAGCGGTTCTAGGCGCTTCAGTCCGGAACCGCGCTGCTGCTACGGTGGCAGTGCGAATCCTGCCTCGGACATGGAAGTGTGTGTTGTCCTTAGGTTAGTTAGGTTTAAGTAGTTGTAAGTCTAGGGGACCGATGACCTCAGATGTTAAGTCCCATACTGCTTAGAGCCATTTGAACCAAGGAACGGCCTACCTGGATTTACCCGTTAGGCGCCTCTTGCTGCAGCAGACGCCAGAGGCACAAGAGAGATCCAGGTCCCACAGATAATGTGATATGGCAGTGTTGTAAACAACCTTTGAGAACAGAGATGTCGACCATAATATTCGCGAATTTCCGTGTTCACTGTTGACAGAACACTATCAAAAGAGCTGGCTGGTGGTGCCGCCCCTGAGCCTGCAGAGTTTTCTGGGGAGCCTCAGGCCTTCAAAACAACTTCAGAATGCAACATTAATGGTGACTCTTAAACGATCTATGTTGAGGCACAAAGGTACTTCTCTTGGTTTAGCCGGGGCTCCTGGTCAGACATGCAGTAACTGTTCAGGCTGTCCACAAAATGACCTCCATGGTAAATGTGTTGTCGACTTAAGAGTTTTACAGAAACTCGAAATAACATACTGCCTAAAGTTGCCATGGGAAAAAACAAGACGGGATCACAATGTCTGTTCCTCTCTGTGGGTCAATTTGTGAGACAGCGATTGGCTACTTCTAAAGAGAGAAGAATATTGTGAACTTTGATTAGGTGTGACAGATGAATGGAGTAGATGAGTTAAAGGGAAGACAGGTACCTGATGCAGTCTTGTGTTTGTCATGAAACCCTCGTGGGGAGCAGGAGTGCTTTATGGAGTTTACTGAGGAGTGTTGGAAAGTGAGAAGAGATGATACTTGGTCTTCCATTCCAGATGGCTGTCTGGATTGGATAGTCAGACTGAGACTGGTCTGGAGAGAAAACTGGCTTTGACTTCTGTTATGAATGAGGTGCACTTGGGACAATTGTCCTGCACTAGCACTGGACTGGAGTGTTGTGGTGGGGGTGTAGCTGTACTGACAGCTTAGACCTAAGTCATCTCGGACAACTCGCTATGCCGAAGGAAATCTTATTCGTGACAGGTCTGCTGTTTTGACATTTGATCTCCTACTGAAGACTGCCGTATTAATGAGTCAAATTGGTCCATGGTACCCCCTTGGAATCTGCCGAGATTTCAGGGCTCCATCAGAGAGTAACTGTGATTCGTCCAACAAACCGCTAGCAGTGGTTTTGCATATTTCGTGCCCGTAATGGGGAATTGCAGGCTCCACATATCACTCCGCTGCAGATACTTGAACCACGACTGACACCTGAGACAGCGCCGCATGCCGGAAAAGGGTACTGTATTGCTGCTCCAGCTTGTTAGGGTGAACAAGATCATAATCTCGCCACTTGTTCTCAGCTGCACCATCGTAGTATAAATTCTGTGTAGAATAATTCAATCAAGGTCTATTTAGTGTTAGATAATTCCAGATTGTGTTTTCCATAATTTGAGCCAGAGTAAGTAGATCAATCAGTCAAACCTTAGTCTTTCCCAACCAGCCACCTTAAAGTGTTGTTAACTGTTCATTGCATATATGTGCTGCCAGCAGATCAAGTTTTATTTTGTCATCATGCTTAATGTCCTTTTTTGTCCAATTTTAATCAATAAACTTATAAAAGATCAGTCACATGTTGAAATTTTAGTCATTCATCAGTAGCTGACAAAATAATTACAATTCCACCATTTCAGTAACAGTATTTGAGCATTCAGGTAATTTAGATACTGATAAGTGTGATAACCTCTAATGTAGGCTAACAAGAACAAACCCAATGAGTAGGCAAAACCAGTTTAGCAGATGCGTGGGACATGTAGTCAAATGGCAGGTTTGTATGTTGTATGTTAACCGGGGACCTAGAAACGACAGAGAGGCTCCATCCCCGCCGCAGCCGCAGTGGTCCACAACCCCACGATGACCACCGCAGTCCACTTCACCCAGGGTTATTGTGTGGTTGCTCCCCCCCCCCCCCCCCCAGCCCCAGAGAACGTCTCACACCAGACGAGTGTAACCCCTACGTTTGTGTGGTAGAGTAATGGTGGTGTACGCGTACGTGGAAAACTTGTTTGCGCAGCAATCGCCTACATAGTGTAGCTGAGGCGGAATAAGGGGAATCAGCCCGCATTCGCCGAGGCAGATGGAAAACCGCCTAAAAACGATCCACAGACCTGCCGCCACACCGGACCTCGACACAAGTCCGCCGGGCGGATTCGTGCCGGGGACCAGGCGCTCCTTTCCGCTCCGAAAAGCCGGCGTTAGACCGATCGGCTAACCGGGCGGGCAATGGAAGGTTTACTAGCCAAAGTAATTGCTGTCAGGATGGTAATTCAGAGTCGCCTGCCACCTTCCAAAACATACTGCAAGTCCTGTGTAGGTTTGCAAGCGGTCTAACCATCTATCTTCAGTATTCTTCTGTAGCATTACATTACCGAAGCTTTTATTCTACTCTCGTTTGAAGCGCTTAGCCGGCCGCGGTGACCGTGCGGTTCTAGGAGCTGCAGTCCGGAACCGCGGGACTGCTACGGTCGCAGGTTCGAATCCTGCCTCGGGTATGGATGTGTGTGATGTCCTTAGGTTAGTTAGGTTTAAGTAGTTCTAAGTTCTAGGGGACTGGTGACCTAAGATGTTAAGTCCCATAGTGCTCAGAGCCATTTGAACCATTTTTTTAAGCGCTTATTGTCCACATTTCACTTTCTTATAAGTTTACCCCACAGACAAATTGATTCCAGAAGGGACATCCTAACACTTATATTTGTATTCGATATTAACAAATTTCTCTTCTTCAGAAGTGCTTGTCTTCCCGTTGCCAGCTTGCGTTTTATATCCTTTCTACTCATTTCATCATAATCATTTTGTTGCCCAAATGCCGAAACTCTTCTAGTACTTTAAACGTCTCGTTTCGTAACCTAAATCATCAGCATCGTCTGATTTAATTCAAACTACACTACTGGCCATTAAAATTGCTATACCACGAAGAAATGCAGATGATAAACAACTATTCATTGGACAAATATATTATACTAGAACTGACATGTGATTACATTTCAACGCAATTTGGGTGCATAGATCCTGAGAAATCAGTACCCAGAAGAACCACATTTGGCCGTAATAAAGGCCTTGATACGCCTGGGCATTGAGTCAAACAGAGCCTGGATGGCGTGTACAGGTACAGCTGCCCATGCAGCTTCAACACGATACCACAGTTCATCAAGAGTAGTGATTGGCGTATTGTGAAGAGCCAGTTGCTCGGCCACTATTGAACAGACGTTTTCAAATGGTGGGAGATCTGGAGAATCTGCTGGCCAGGGTAGCAGTCGAACATTTTCTGTATCCAGAAAGGCCCGTACAGGACCTGCAACATGTGGTCGTGCATTATCCTGCCGAAATGTAGGGTTTCGCAGGGATCGAATGAAGGGTAGAGACACGGGGCGTAACACATCTGAAATGTAAGTTCCACTGTTCAAAGTGCCGCCAATGAGAACAAGAGGTGACTGGAACGTGTAACCAATCGCACCCCGTACCATCACGCCTGGTGATACGCCAGTATGGCGATGACGAATACACGCTTCCAATATGCGTTCACCGCGATGTCGCCAAACGTGGATGCGACCATCATGATGCTGTAGACAGAACCTTGATTCATCCGAAAAATGACGTTTTACCATTCGTGCACCCAGGTTCGTCGTCGAGTACACCATCGCAGGCGCTCCTGTCTGTGATGTTGCGTCAAGGGTAAAAGCAGGCATGGTCTCCGAGCTGATAGTCCATGCTGCTGCAAACGTCGTCGTACTGTTCGTGCAGATGGTTGTCGTCTTGCAAACATCCCCATCTGTTGACTCAGGGATCGAGACGTGGCTGCACGATCCGTTACAGACATGCGGATAAGATGCCTGTCATGTCGACTGCTAGTGATACGAGGCCTTTGGGATCCAGCACGGCGTTCCGTATTATCCTCCTGAAGTCATCAATTCCATATTCTGCTAACAGTCATTGGATCTCGACCAACGCGAGCAGCAGTATCGGTATACGATAAACCGCAATCGCCATAAGCTACAATACTGTCTTTATCAAAGTCGGAAACGTGATTTCTCCTCCTTACACGAGGCATCACAACAACGTTATCCAGGCAACGCCGGTCAACTGCTGTTCGTGTATGAGAAATGGGTTGGAAACTTTCCTCATGTCAGCACACTGTAGGTGTGGCCACCAGAACCAACCTTGTGTGAATGCTCTGAAAAGCTAATCATTTACATATCACAGCATCTTCTTCCTGTCGGTTAAATTTCACGTCTGTAGCACGCCATCTTCGTGGTGTAGCATTTTTAATGGCCAGTAGTGTATTTTACATTACAGTTGTTTTGTTTTTGTTGACATTCATCTTATGTTCTGCTTTCAAGAGAGTGTTCATTCCATTCAGAGCATTTCCATATCCTTTGCTGTCTCTGACTGAATTATAGTGTCATCGGAAAACCTAAAAGTTTTTGTTTCTTCTCCTTTACCTATAACTCCTTCTCCAAACGTTCCTTTGGTTTCCTTTGCTGGTTGTTCAGGGTACAGACTGAACAGCATCGGGAATACGTTACCACTGTGTCTCACTACCTTCTCAACCACCGTCTACCTTTCATGACCTTTAACTCCTACAAATGCCATTGGTTTCTGTACAAGGTCCAAATAAACTTTCTCTTCCTGTATTCTATCCCTGATGCTTACAAAATCTCCAAGAGTGTATCCCCGTCGACATTATCGAAAACTTTCTCAGTCTACAAATTTTAGTAACTTTGGTTTCCCTTTCGTTAATCTGTCTTCTACAGTAAGGGTCAGTACTGCCTCACGTGTTTAGATATTTATACGGAACTCAAACTAATCTTCTCTAATATTGAATTCTACCGGTTTTATATTCTTCTGTAAATAAAGCGTCTTAGTATTTTGCAACCGTGACTTATTAAACTGATAGTTCGGTAGTATTAACACCTGTGACACCTGCTTTCTTTGTAAATGAAATTATTACATCGTTCTTTAAGTCTGGATGTAAGTCCCGTGGCGCACATATTTTGCACACCAGGTGGAATCGTTTACTTAAGAGGAAATGCCGTCTACTCCAGTGGTCTTATTTCGGCATAGGTCTTTCACTACTTTGTCAAAGCAAAATGAAAATGACCATTAAATCTGTCAGTATCTATTTAATGCATAGCAACAAATCGATAACAAACAGAAATAATGTAAAAGAAAGTTAACTATTTTACGTTCTGTACGGGTGTTCTGTGTGGCTTCCCTCGGTCACACGGACAGTTCCTAAACTGTAATTCATTTCACGTTGTAGATTTTGAAACATGTGGATTCACAGACTGGAACATTTTATTGTGTTAAGTTTCAGAATTGAAGGAACATACACAAGATCTTCCACATAATCCAAGAAAGAGAAATCCTTTGGTGTCAGGCGCAGAGATGCACGTGCTAACTGCTTGCAACTTCCACATGAGTGACAAAATTAATTGGCACTTGCAACTATTTCACGCACACCGATACATCGATAAAAATTATAGACGTTAACGGAAAGTTTACACCATCGATCGTTGCGCATGCGCAGTGATCTGAAAGCCTACGAAGGCTACAGCAATGATGGAAGCCATGGAGGAAGAAACGTTTGCTCGCTCGTCTCATTTGTAATTTTGTTATGATGAGGATGAGTAAGTAAGCTACTATACGTACAATAACATCAGGTGCCCTCACGTGTGTGCCCGTTTGGGTAAGCACAGCTCTCGCTGTGCATCCCGTTCTGGTTCCTCCCAAGCTGCCCAACGCATGATGCGGCAGGATGTATCGGAGTGCGTTGGCATGCACAGCGTAGCTGTGTGTGGATTAAACACATTAAAATTGTATAAGCATTGTATTCATTACTCTGAATCGTATCACGTAGCACTTATCAACCAAAAGCATTTTCACAGATATAAAGTCAAAGAGTGAATAGGTTTTTCAAATAGTAAATATTTTTGCTAATAGATAAGTATCTTGCACTACACACTTTCTAAAGTGCAGTTCTTCCACAGTGTTCAAGCTAATCTCCATACCAAATTACATCGAAATCTGTTCTTCTGCTGAGTCATGAAAATGTAACAGGAAGACTTACTTTCGCATTTATAATAATCATAGAACTCCCAACTGTGATATCTGTTTTCCATGGTCCAAATTTGATGAAATAAATCCTAAGCGGTATCCCAAGCTCTGCCCAGGTTAACTGTGTAAACACCATGAAAATTCGTACAGAAGTTTTGTAGATTAGCGTCTTCAACCAGGGAAACACACAGACAAGAGGGCTGTAGTAAAACTTTAAATCACAATATCTTTTTATTCCGTTATTCGATTTTCATGACTTAAAGTCAGTACAGTCTATGCCTGAGTCACATGCGAAAACACCATGAAATTTTTTTCTGTATTTTTGTAGCAGCGTTTTCAAACAGATAGTCAGAGAGGCACGACAGCTTTGCAAATTTATTACTAGAGTAGGTGTGGCGCTGTTCTCTCTCGGCTCGAAGGTGATGGTTGTCCCAGTCGAGATGACGTGGAACGGCGTCCGTCGATCACGACAACGCCAATCTATCACTATAAGAAAAGAAAACAAACTCTTCGTGTGGTTTGGTTATTTTCAGATACTGTGCCTCGAAACTGGTGTCAATATCTTGATGGAGCAGCACGCCGGAGTGTGTACGCTGCCCTTGCTTGTAATGAAAGCAATTGCGTTCGCTGACTATCGATCTCCTTCACTTATAAATGTAGCGACTGCACCACTGGATAACGCGATGCCTTAATTGATCTGAAATAACCAAATGTCCATTGCGTGCTCGCGACAGACTCATCAGTTTACGCGAACTTGCTGACTTTAGTTCTTGTACTGCGTTTGAAAATGGTTATTCAAACGTCAAAAAATTGTGTGAATTTGTCGAGGATATTAAGTTGTTAATTACTCTTCCGTTGACAAGGCGTCGCTACGTCACGTATTCAATAATTGCACGACGTAATTCCAGAGATAATATACCCTTGAGCAATGTTCAGAATGCGTCGTAATCTAGGTGTAAAGCTATTACTGTTCACATTTGAATTGTCACTAAATCACTTAGCACTTTTATGTTATCGGAATAATCAGTTAACTTCACGAATGCACTTTAAATGTTCATTAAATGATGTAGGCGACATGAAGAACTAAAGCTGAATTAAAGTTTATTGTCTTTCGTAATTATTGTTTGTTCCTACGCTGAGCACACACACTGATATATTATTTAGAGAATTATGTCCGTTAACATCAGTAATCCATACTTTGACGATAACTTCTGACAACACGGTGAAATTGTAATTTCTTCGTGATTGGGTTTTGTTCTAAAAATGATTCAAATGGCCCTGAGCACTATGGGACTTAACATCTGAGGTCATCAGTCCCCTAGAACTTAGAACTTCTTAAACCTAACGAATCTAAGAACATCACACACATCCATGGCCGAGGCAGGACTAGAACCTGCTTCCGTTGCGGTCGCGCGGTTCCAATCTGAAGCGACGAGAACCGCTCGGCCACAGCGGCCGGCTTTTGTTGTAGCCTACTCAAGTCTAATAATCGAGTCTATGTTGGCGATCAGTCTCTTTCTGCGTCCTTTGATGTTCGTGACTATTAAGCATCACGAAAGCTAAGTCCCATCACAAATCGGTAATCGCACGATTCACTTTCCTCTCACATACATCAAAATCCCGTTATTTGTCCAGGCGGTAAAGAAGATTCTACTTTAGCCCGACTTCTGACTAATATTTCCAGTCTATATCGTAAAACTTTGAATTTCAATTCAATTTTAAAACAATCTACTAGCGCTTAACATGCGTACTACTGTTGCAGAATACGAGAGAGAAGTGAAGTTAACATCTCCATTGCCGAGTTACATTGTAGTCACAGCGAACATACAGCTCGATGCGGCTACAACTCTCTTCTAGGATAAATGTTATCTTTGGTCGACTTTTGGTCTGGGCTTTAAACTCGTAAATAATAATTTTTGAATTCTTTCTTTAAAGTTTCTGTTTTGCATCACATGATATTCTTCCATTCAGTCCTTTCTTTATGATAAGCATTAGTATTTATATAACATTCCTGTTAATCAAACTGAGAAGAGTGTAATTTTGTTGTCAGCTGCTGTCGTCACTGTCCGGATGACTAATTTTGCTATTTCTTTTGCAACAAAAAGGGTGTTCATTATGGGCGCTACATTTGGGTTGTTACATAGGCCAACTATTGGCGATGAACTATGAAATTTTTTTTAAAAAAATCTGTAGAATAAGTAATACGAAAACCCGACGCCACTGCTCTTACTGCGTTGGTTCCATAAAGGAGACTGGAACGTGTGCACCACGTCACTACGAAGACTTGTATCAGCGGTGGGCGCTCATCTGAGCGCCTAGTACCATTTCCACATTATTTACGTATTTCAAAAGCGATCAATGGCCCTTTTCAGAGGGTGAATAATTCACTGAAGAGATCGGTAACATGTACCATAATAACACGGGAAATACTAGAGAGAAATAAATAAAAATACGTTTGGATAAAGTTTACTGTAGACAATCATTGCTTATCATGAGTAATGGCCGAGAGTCCGATGTGGCTGTAACATCCACGAGATAAATTTTAGCTACAGTGCGACGAGAGGAAATTATGCCTCTAACAGTTATATTCGACATCTATTCGACATAAAAAAAACAGTGCCAACGATGATAAATATTAATTATTTATATAATATTTTATGATGTAATTGGATATATCGATGTGTATCATACAAAGACAATGATAGTTGTAAATTCCTTTTATGATCTGCATTTATCTTCCTTTGTTTTTACATTTTGTTGGTAGACGTTTGTAGGTTATGGACACAAGAGGCATATCAAACTGAGGTCTGCTAAGAAATTGTAATTATTTGTTAATTATTACTTGAGAATAGAATTCATTATTATTATAAATATGAGTGAATAATTATTTGTAACTTTAATTCCTCTCTCAGTAAGCATTATGTGTGTTAATTATTTCTTTCCGCTGCAAGGAGCGCAGCCATTGATGATAGCGATTTGTCTCGCGTTTTTTTGTCTATGTTTTCCTTAGAAAAAAATCAAATGTTTGCTTGATGAAGTCTAAATAGTGCACAATACGAAAGAAAAGGTTAATAAGCATTTCAAATACTTATCCTATTTTCTCTAACAATAGAAAGTCTCTATCAATTGTCTGCCGCCATCTTAACAATTATCTCAGCGGCAAATTCAAATTACGCAACTCTGCAGACATAAATACCGAAGGTAATACAAATGTGAAAAAATAAATGTGCACCGGTGGTCCCGAATTCATTTTAATGAAAATAATTCGAATCATATTGGTTCTTTGAAAACAGTGTTCATAGCACGATTCACATAACAAACTTGCTGATGTATGGAGCCGAAATTAATTACGCACGAGTTTGGAAGAATAATGTTTCAGATAACATACGTCAGTGTTGTGCGCGGCTGATATTCGGTGGTTTTAATGATCATTTTGCTGAAGATAGCTGTTTCCATCATAATCAATAGTTGTATAGAATCTGTTGTATGAACTGTGATTTAGTGACACTTACACAACTTACAGACTTACAGACAACAACAACATGACGGTAACTTGGAGTTCCTTAGCAACTTGACCAAATCATTAGCCGGGAGAAAAATTATTTACTAATTACTCATTGTAATAAAACAAGATTATCATTTTCATTTACAAATTAATAAAATACCAAACCACCGAATAACACAGCGAACCCCCACACGGCCCAAATCACTGATGGCTGAACGGCTAGTACAGTGTGTGGTCGCCTTGTACGGACACACGGCAGGAACAACGAGGAACGGTGATATTAACAAGCGAGTTCAGGACTGCCTGTGGAAGAAGCACTCACTTCTACTCCACAGCTGCTTTTACCTACTGGATGGTTTCGTCAGAGGTTGGGGGCTGGCGTGTTGCAACTGCCCTCCCAAAAGCATCCCAAACATGTTCAATAGGATTCAGAAACAGGTGATTTAGCCGGCCAAGCCACGCGGTGAATATCCTCACTTTGCTGATATTCACTAACCAGTCGGGAGCTATGTGGTCTTACCATGTCGTCCATGAAAATGAACAGGGCCAACAGCACCCATGAAAGATCGCTCTAGGATCTCCCGCCTGTACCTCTGGGCATTAACGGGACTGCAGTGCGGCTACCGTGCATGATCCCTGCCTAGAGCGGCACTCCTCCAGCGTCGCAATGTGTCCCTTTTGCTACCGTTGCGGAGATGGTGTCGTGTCCCACGCTCCCTCTGTATAAACACTCGACGAGAATCTGGTTGTGGACTGAATCTGAACTCATCCATGAAGAGAATACTAAACCACTGAATCTGTGTCACTGTTTGTGTTGTATTCACCACTGTAAACTCTTTCTTTCGTGGGATGGGGTGAGTGTTATGCACACGGACGGCTTCCTGGCACACAGCCCTGTCTCATGTAGCTTCTGGCAACTGTCTTCCTGGAACCTGATGTTCCTGTGGCAACGGTGAAGTCACGCGAGAGTTGTGTGGCAGTAGACATTCTCTGGCGCTTGTTGAAAACACCAAGTACCGGTCCTCATTGAGCGTTGTGACTCTCGGGGACCTCGTCCTGTTCTTATGGTTACTGCTCCACTGCTTTTAAACTGAATCCTAAATTCGAGATGTCAGTGTAATATGCAGTTGTCATGCGACCTGATCTTGGCACTGCCCTGCCTCAAGCCTAGCGACGATTCCCCATCTTAAAACGTCTTCTAAGCGACGATGTGCACTCATTTCACCTAAACAAACATAAATAAAAGAACATTACTCACGGAAGGCAACAACAATCACTGCTGTACTGCAGAGTGGACTTAACTGCTCAGTTTCTTATACCTTCCGCTGGCACTCGTCCGCCCACATGAACGCAAGCGCAGAACTATTTTTATATGGCACCCAGAGGTCCCGGTTTTGTGCGGTATTCTCGAAGAAATGTGGGATAATGGTACCCGTCTCAAAATTTTATTCCTCCAGTGTATTTTGTTTGCTGGGCTTAACTGAGGGAGGATTAAAAGGCAAGCATCCTCTTACATCGATTATCGACCGATGATCTGCTTCGAGTAGATACCTGTGTGACTTCATGTAGTTAATTAATTTTCGCAGATTTGTAAACAGCTAGTACATGTTAAGTTATTTGCACTTTCTACACAGAGGGAACATATTTTGTAAAAGGTGTCGATAACATAAAGCGATGACGACTGATGAAGGACTCCATGTTTAATTGCACCGTTTACACGAAAATCAACATAGGAAGTTTCCTAACACACGTTATTGACAAAGACAAATGAAAGTAAAACGCGCTTGTTTGCGAAAAGACCTTTCTGGATCGATGTTCTTTACAGACAGCAATTCATTTCTAACATAAGGGAGTAATATGTCATGGCAGTAATAATGGTTTGACTCTCATGAATTTCAGAGGATAGAATTTTGACTTCTGCGGCGATTAACGTCAGAGGTTCCCGTCCTAATACTTCCTATCGCGTTGATTTATTACTTGAAGTTCTTTTCCCGCCTGTTTCTTCCGATACTCCGAAGAAATAAAGCCTGAATGCATGCAAGGCAGCAATTTGGCGTCGCAAACGTTCTAGCTGCAGTTGTGGACAATCAAGACGTCGCGATTTCGACGTGAAAGGCGCAAGATAAGCTACGTACGACCGCCTGACGTACTACTTACCGGAGTGTGTCATTCATTATGCAGTGTCAAGTACCACTAAATTAAAAAATTGAATGGCTGAATTAAGTCTCTCGAAACAGCGTAGGCTACAGGGTAGTGGATCGTTACTTGAGTGTGCAGTGTTAGTAGAAATGCGGCGAAGATTATTTTCTGGTGAAGGTGACTAATGATATGGGGGAACTGTAACCTTCAGAGAAACAAGACTGCTGTTCATTGTTCATTGTCGTTCCACAAGTTCGCTGACAGCGTCAGAACTCTCTGCTTTACGGCTGCATCACAAGAGTAATTATGATTGAATGTGTTCTATTTATTACTGCTGGCAGCATTAACTGAAAATATACTAAGGCGTGAATTTCTGATTTGCGTATAATTCTTAGCTTAAAAGTAAAGGACCGACAGAGAGACACGTGGACTCACGTGTTTTGAGCAGTTTTTGAACTGCCGTTCCAGTAAGCACGTTGTTCTTAATTTCAACACATTATCCGGAGCCAACATCATACAAGTTCTTTTGAATTGTCCCTTGCAGTTTCCTTTGGGAGACAAGTCCAGTTCGGGTTGTTCCTAGCTCGCAGTCACAACTCTACAGGACGTCAATATGTAACTGCGCCCCCACATCGTTACTCGAAAGTACCGCTCCCTTGTTATGAAAGGAAATTAACTAATATTATTTAGCAAATCTTTTGAATTTACCACCAGATTTATCGTAGTTTTGATCAATGGTGTTGTCATTTACGCCTATGATAAGCATGATGAAATCGGGAAATTAAACTGAATTAATCTTTTTTTATTTTTAGGCGGAAGGGGATTGGGGCAGGGGAGGACGTGCATGTATAACATGTGATTATATGTTACACAGAAAGGCAGCCAGTCGTGCGAAAGTCTGGCACAAAAAGTTAGTACATGAGTCGCTCTTCATAAGAGCATCTAAGATCTTTGTTTTGAACTAAACAAAAACAATTATATAAAACACTTAAAAATTCTGAATAGGTAGTGACAGATAAGCCAAACTAACGATCGTAGGTTGACTTCCCAGAGCTTCGACGAAGCTAATGTCCTGAGTTGAGACAAATGAGGATATATGCTGTTGCCTTGTGCCAAGAGCTGTTGTAGTGCTTGCAACTCCATACAAAATCCAAACCTCAATACTACTCAAAATAACTGACTACTAATCTATTAAATTTGCTAATATCGTTTCGAACACAATAGAAGAAACTGATTGATATATATGTTTTCCAATAAAAATAATTACTTTTTGGGTTTGAAATTTGAGAGCGAATGGTGTTCCAAAGATTATCAAAATCAAAAATCTGTCACCATAAATGCTAAAATGGATGTGGGATTGGCGGAACAATGTAAGGTGTGTAGCCGCCCTCTGTCGATCTGCTGTTGTCGACTTCTCTGACGGAAGATATTATCTAGAGTATATGCTCGACTTTCTGTTATATCCACACATCTGATGGAGCAGCCGCAAACATCTTCACTGTAACGACGACTAAATTTTGGTTTTTCATAATAATTAATGTTAATTTTTTGGCTCAGTCAATTACCCTTCATTTGTTGCTGCGTTACCGAAAACAATATAGTTGCCCGCATCTCGTGGTCGTGCGGTAGCGTTCTCGCTTCCCACGCCCGGGTCCCCGCGTTCGATTCCCGGCGGGGTCAGGGATTTTCTCTGCCTCGTGATGGCTGGGTGTTGTGTGCTGTCCTTAGGTTAGTTAGGTTTAAGCAGTTCTAAGTTCTAGGTGACTGATGACCATAGATGTTAAGTCCCATAGTGCTCAGAGCCATTTGAACCATTTTTGACAATATAGTTAGTAGCGTCTTTGGATGTTAGTTATTATTCATCAACACACACGATGTTATGGACATAATTTTAGTATTTTATTAACATTCAATAATAATTAAATGATCACGAATGACTGCGTTTTGTATAGAGGGAGAAGAGGGCTGATCCTACAATTACTCTTTTTACGGCAACTAAAATGTCCGTGATTTTTATAGTTCCTGACTCAAAGATATTATAGCAAGTACTATGGTCCATTACTATACGTCGATACAGTCGTTCAAACTTCGTACCCTTCTATTTTCACAAAGCTAAGTGTCCAGTCCCGTTCTTATATTCAGTTTAACGTCCCAGGCTTGCGCGTCTCAGCGATACAGATGGCCGTACCGTAGGTGCAACCACAACGGAGGGGTATCTGTTGAGAGACCAGACCAACTTTTGGTTCCTGAAGAGGGGCAGCAGCCTTTTCAGTAGTTGCAGGGGCAACAGTCTGGATGATCTGGCCTTGTAACACTAACCAAAACGGCCTTGCTGTGCTGGTACTGCGAACGGCTGAAAGCAAGGGGAAACTACGGCCGTAATTTTTCCCGATGGCATGCAGCTTTACTGTATGAAAATACAGGGAGCGAAAGGCTATTTACAATTTGTGCAGAAACCAGATGGCAGTTATAAGAGTCGAGGGGTACGAAAGGGAAGCAGTGGTTGGGAAGGGAGTGAGACAGGGTTGTAGCCTATCCCCGATGTTATTCAATCTGTATATTGAGCAAGCAGTGAAGGAAACAAAAGAAAAATTCAGAGTAGGTATTAAAATCCATGGAGAAGAAATAAAAACTTTGAGGTTCGCCGATGACATTGTAATTCTGTCGGAGCCAGCAAATGACTTGGAAGAGCAGTTGAACGGAATGGATAGTGTCATGAAAGGAGGGCATAAGATGAACATCAACAATAGCAAAACGAGGATAATGGAATGTAGTCGAATTAAGTCGGGTGATGCTGAGGGAATTAGAAATGAGACACTTAAAGTAGTAAAGGAGGAAAATAACTGATGATGGTCGAAGTAGAGAGAATATCAAATGTAGATTGGCAATGGCATGGAAAGCATTTCTGAAGAAGAGAAATTTGTTAACATCGAGTATTGATTTAAGTGTCAGGAAGTCGTTTCTGAAAGTATTTGTATGGAGCGAAGCAATGTATGGAAGTGAAACATGGACGATAAATAGTTTAGACAAGAAGAGAATAGAAGCTTTCGAAATGTGGTGCTACAGAAGAATGCTGAAGATTAGATGGGTAGATCAAATAACTAATGAGGAGGTATTGAACAGAATTTGGGAGAAGAGGAGTTTGTGGCACAACTTGACAAAAGAAGGGACCGGTTAGTAGGACATGTTCTGAGGCATCAAGGGATCAGAAATATATAATTGGAGGGCAGCATGGAGGGTAAAAATCGTAGAGGGAGACCAAGAGATGAATACTCTAAGCAGATTCAGAAGGATGTAGGTTGCAGTAGGTACTGGGAGATGAAGAAGCTTGCACAGGATAGAGTAGCATGGAGAGCTGCAGCAAACCAGTCTGAGAACTGAAGACCACAACAACAACAACGTCCTTTCGTATAGTCCACAGGTCCTATTATCGGTTATTCGGCATGTAATAGAATTTACTGAGCGCTACTATTTCTCGCGCATACAATTCCTCAGATGTTATTAGTCAGTGATATTACGGCAAATGTCTGTCGCGTAAAACTTAACTATAGTCAACTTTCTTTCAATTGAACAAAAGTCCCCTGTTCCCTTCCATAGCACATCACACTGAAACTCCCGCTATATCGCTCGCCGCAGTTACGTAGACTTATTCAGAGCGTAACAAACAAAACAAGAAAACTAACAATACCCGCGCATGGTTTATATAGTAGAATTTAGAAACAAAGGTAGCCACGTAAGACCCTCTTTGATTTCCCTGAAGCGATACTTTGCTGCTGGCGTTATACTGATGAGAGATTATATATCGATAATTTTAATTAAAACTTTTTCAACGTTATTGATTATTATCGATATCATCGATCACCTTTCCCCTATATGAAAATAAGCCTGATAATATTGTTCTTAATTAAAAGAGCGGTTACAGGGTACAACAAGTCACTGAAATACTACGGTGGTCCAAACACGTTTCTGAAATAAACATTCTGAAACTGCACATGAGTGCATATACAAGATAATGAACACAGTTTATTCCCTGAACTAAATCCCCAGAAGGTGAACATGACCCACTGATAACGAAATATGACTAAATTTACTGCTGGAGATGGGAAGTTCACGCAAAGAGAAACCAAATAGGTGCAAGTTACTCAGAAGTAATAGAGCAAACAGAGATAAATACTGAACATGTATACAAACTTCAAATCACGTACTACACCGCCTCAAAGTATAGTATACAACAACTCATAGTTCCGATCTACTGAAGGACAAACTTTATATACATTTTCCAGTACTCAGAAAGATTGATATTGTGTGGCGAATCCGACGAATTTCTAATATATCGTCTCAGAAGCATGATACCTCACAAGATTGCATCTGAGTCAACTTACTGGAAATGATGAACACCTGTCACAAAACAGCAACAAACGTGGAATTACTCTAAGTTACAATTATTTATGTTTCAGACACATTTTAGATGTAGTAACTTTGAGATAATCAATATGAGAGCTTACGTATTTTTGACAGTTATTTTAGATGTGGAAATAATGCTGACATAAATATTACGTACTTTTGACAGACATTCTAGATATGGAATTAACGTTGTGTCTCTAGGCAAGCGTGCGATTTCCGATAAAATCTGTGTTGTACAGTTACAAAACAATAATACAGACAATTTTCGCGTCCATCACGCCTTGCACCAAGTGTGGTACAAAGATCAAAACTCTGCCTGTTAACAAGAGGGATATACAGAGAACGAGATGGGGTTTGGTTTTTTCAATTTCATGGTCGAGAAAATACTAGTTTGCGATTAGCTGTTCCATTTTAACGGTACATACAGGGTTATCAATTGTTTTTTATTCCAGTCTTTGATCACGTAATCAATCAGTTTGACGACGACCGGTTTCAGTCCATAATGACCATTCTCAGAAAGGATCTGAGGATTGTCATTACGGACTGAAACCGGTCATCGTCAAAAGAATTGATATTGTGAGCAAAGACTGGAATAAAAAACATTTGACAGTATTGGATCACTGTTAGGATACGCGACTAAGTCGCAGCTGGTGATACAGGTTTATGACTGGGAGATGTGCGTGCGTGCGTGTGTGTGTGTGTGTGTGTGTGTGTGTGTGTTTGTGTGAAAGAGAGAGGTGACAAAGGTCGTAGGATTGTGATCTGCATATCTGTAGTTGGCAGTAGTATCACATACACAGAGTATAAAAGGGCAATGCACTGACGGAGCCGTCATCTGTGTTCAGGTTATTCATGTGTAATGATTTCCGTCGTGATTATGGTCGCACGGTATGAATTAACTGAATTGTTATTTGGAGCTAGATGCATAGGAAATTCCAATTTGAAAATCGTTAGGAGATTCAGTGTTCCGATATCCACAGTATCAAAAGTGTCCCTAGAATACCAAATTTCAGGCGTTACCTCCCACCAGTGACAACGGAATGACCGACGGCCTTCACTTAACGGCCGAGAGCAGCGGCGTTTGTGTAGAGTAGTCAGTGCTTACAGACATCCAACACTGAGTGCAATAACTGCGGAAAACAAAGTGGGACGTACAACGAATGTATGTGTTGGGACAGGGCATCGATGTAACGTTAATGTGCTGTGGCGGCAGAGACCGAAACTACACTCCTGGAAATTGAAATAAGAACACCGTGAATTCATTGTCCCAGGAAGGGGAAACTTTATTGACACATTCCTGGGGTCAGATACACCACATGATCACACTGACAGAACCACAGGCACATAGACACAGGCAACAGAGCATGCACAATGTCGGCACTAGTACAGTGTATATCCACCTTTCGCAGCAATGCAGGCTGCTATTCTCCCATGGAGACGATCGTAGAGATGCTGGATGTAGTCCTGTGGAACGGCTTGCCATGCCATTTCCACCTGGCGCCTCAGTTGGACCAGCGTTCGTGCTGGACGTGCAGACCGCGTGAGACGACGCTTCATCCAGTCCCAAACATGCTCAATGGGGGGCAGATCCGGAGCAACTGCACATACGGTGCTCTAGAGCACGTTGGGTGGCACGGGATACATGCGGACGTGCATTGTCCTGTTGGAACAGCAAGTTCCCTTGCCGGTCTAGGAATGGTAGAACGATGGGTTCGATGACGGTTTGGATGTACCGTGCACTATTCAGTGTCCCCTCGACGATCACCAGTGGTGTACGGCCAGTGTAGGAGATCGCTCCCCACACCATGATGCCGGGTGTTGGCCCTGTGTGCCTCGGTCGTATGCAGTCCTGATTGTGGCGCTCACCTGCACGGCGCCAAACACGCATACGACCATCATTGGCACCAAGGCAGAAGCGACTCTCATCGCTGAAGACGACACGTCTCCATTCGTCCCTCCATTCACGCCTGTCGCGACACCACTGGAGGCGGGCTGCACGATGTTGGGGCGTGAGCGGAATACGGCCTAACGGTGTGCGGGACCGTAGCCCAGCTTCATGGAGACGGTTGCGAATGGTCCTCGCCGATACCCCAGGAGCAACAGTGTCCTTAATTTGCTGGGAAGTGGCGGTGCGGTCCCCTACGGCACTGCGTAGGATCCTACGGTCTTGCTGTGCATCCGTGCGTCGCTGCGGTCCGGTCCCAGGTTGACGGGCACGTGCACCTTCCGCCGACCACTGGCGACAACATCGATGTACTGTGGAGACCTCACGCCCCACGTGTTGAGCAATTCGGCGGTACGTCCACCCGGCCTCCCGCATGCCCACTATACGCCCTCGCTCAAAGTGCGTCAACTGCACATACGGTTCACGTCCACGCTGTCGCGGCATGCTACCAGTGTTAAAGACTGCGATGGAGCTCCGTATGCCACGGCAAACTGGCGGCACTGACGGCGGCGGTGCACAAATGCTGCGCAGCTAGCGCCATTCGACGGCCAACACCGCGGTTCCTGGTGTGTCCGCTGTGCCGTGCGTGTGATCATTGCTTGTACAGCCCTCTCGCAGTGTCCGGAGCAAGTATGGTGGGTCTGACACACCGGTGTCAATGTGTTCTTTTTTCCATTTCCAGGAGTGTAGTACCTTTGTTAACAGCACTACATCGCCTGCAGCGCCTCTCCTGCGCTCGCGAACCTATCGGTTGGTCCTTAGAAGACTGGAAAACCATGGTAAGGTGGGATGAGTCGCGATTTCCGTTGGTAAGAGCTGATTCTAGGGTTCGAGTGTGGGCAGACTCCACGAAGCAATGGATCCAAGTTGTCAACAAGGCACTGTGCAAGCTGGTGGTGGCTTCATAATGGTGTCGGCTGTATTTACAGCCATTCATGGACGTTATGTACCCAAACAACGTTGGAATTCCTGTGGGTGACAATGCGACAAGTCACCGGGCGACAACTGTTCGGGACTGAAGAACATTCTCGCGAAATGTTTGGCCACCATGAACGCCCGATATGAATACCATTGAACATTCTGGGACATAGTTCAGAAGTCAGTTTGTGTACAAAATCTTGCATCAGAATCGACAGCAAACCAACAACGGCAGCTATAGCTCACGTTTACTTGCCGACGGCGAAAGCTCAAGACAAAGAGATAGAGAAAGTATATGAAATACTGAAAGGATAATACAGTACGTAAAGGCAGATGAAAATCTAATAGTCATGGGGGACAGGAATGCAGTTGTAGAGCAAGGAGTAGAAGAAAAGGTTATGGGAGAATATAGGTTTGGGATTAGGAATGAGCGAGGAGAAAGACTAATTGATTTGTGTAATAAATTACAGCTAGTAATAGTGAACACTGTTCAAGATTCTCAAGAGAAGGAGGTGTACTTGCAAAAGGCCGTGTGATACGAGACGATTTAAGTTAGATTACATTATGGTCAAACTGAGATTCCGGTATCAGATACTGAATTGTAAGGTGAACCCAGGAGCAGATATAGACTAAGATCTGAATCTAGTAGTGATGAAGAGTAGGCTGATCTTAAGAGACTAGTAAGGAAGTACCAGTACGCAAATAAGTGGGATAGAGAAGTACTACTGAATGAAGGGATACGCTTGAAATGGTCTCAGGCTATAGATATTGCAACAAGGAATAACTCAGTAGGCAGATCCTTTGGAGAGGAAAGGAAACCTATAAAAAGGCCAGTCATAGAATTTGGCAAGAAAAACACAAATAGAACCATGGGTAACAGAAGAAATACTTCAGTTGATCAATGGCCGTGCGGTTCTAGGCGCTACAGTCTGGAACCGAGCGACCGATACGGTCGCAGGTTCGAATCCTGCCTCGGGCAAGGATGTGTGTGATATCCTTAGGTTAGTTAGGTTTAATTAGTTCTAAGTTCTAGGCCACTGATGACCTCAGAGGTTAGGTCGCATAGTGCTCAGAGCGATTTGAACCATTTGAACTTCAGTTGACCGATGACGGAAGGAAGTACAGAAACATGCAGTGAAATTCAGGAATACAGATATACAAGTCACTGAGGAATGAAATAAATAGGATGTACAGGGGAGCTAAGACGAAATGAGTCCATGAAAAATGTGAAGAAATCGATAAAGAAATGATTGTCTGAAGGAATGATTCAGCATATAGGAAAGTCAAAACAATCTTCGGTGAAATTAAAAAGCATGCGTGGTAACATTAAGAGTGCAACAGGAATTCTACTGTTCAATGCAGAGGAGAGAGCAGATAGGTGGAAAGAGTACACTGGAGGCCTCTATGAAGGGGAAGATTTCTCTGATGGGATACGAGAAGAAACAGGGGTCTTTTTCGAAGAATTGGGGGATACGGTACTAAACTTCGACCTAAGAGGAATCCGAATTTCAAATTGCTTTGGAGGACTTAAGATCAAATTAGACAGAAGGGATGGATTACATTACATCGGAATTTCTAAAATCATTAGTGCATATGGCAACAAAATGACTATCAACGTTGGTGCTCTGAGTAAAATTGGGGTAAGCTACAGGGAAAGACTGATAATATACAATAGGAACAAGAGCCAAGAAGGAATAATAAGAGTTGACAACCAAGAACTAACTGCTCAAATTAAAAAGGGTGTAACACAGGAGTGTAGTCTATCGCTCATACTGCTCGATCTGTATGTCGAGGAAGCAATGTTGGAAATAAAAGAAAGGTTCAGGAGACGGGTTAAAATTTAGGTGAAATGATATCAATGATACTATTCGCTGATGACATTGCTACCCTGAGTGAAAGTGAAGAAGAATATGGCTTGAGAGTAAACAGAAGAAAGACGAAATTAATGAGAAATAGCAGAAATGAGAACAGCGAGAAACGTAACATCGGGATGGATTGTCACAAAGTAGATGAATTTAAGAAATTATGTTACGTAGGCAGCAAAGTAAGCCTGACGGACGGAGCAAGGAGTACGTCAAAAGCAAGCTGTGAGTGGTAAGAAAGGCATTTCTGGCCTAGAGAGGTCTACTAGTATCGAACATAGGCCTTAATTTGAGGAAGAAATTTCTCAGAATGAACGTTTGGAGTACAGCATTGTATGATAGTGAAACATGGTCTGTGGGGAAACTAGAACAGAAGAGAATCGAAGCATTTGGGATGTGGTGCTACAGACTAATGTTGTAAATTAGCTTGTATTACAAGGTAAGGAATGCGGAGTTCTGCACAGAATCGGAGAGGAAAGAAATGTGTGGAAAGCACTGACAAGAAAAAGGGAGAGGATGGTAGGATATCTGTTAAGACATCAAGTAATGACTTCCACGGTACTAGAGGGAGATGTAAAGTGCAAAACCTGTAGAGAATAGCGGAGACTGAAATACAGCCAGCAAATAATTGAGGACGTAGGTTGCAGGTGCTACTCTGAGAGGCAGAGGTTAGCACAGGAGAGGATTTAGTTGCTGGTCGCATCAAACTAGTCCGAAGTCTGGTTGCTATACTACTATTACTCACTTCTAGATTCCAGAGCTACAGACAGGTATCGTAAAGTCGTATTGGCCTGCCCGCATGATAATCGCTGTCGCAAACCTGAAATGAAACAGTTTGGAAACCGCACACATTTGCCGATTTCGAAGGCTAATCATAAATTAACCTACGATTGACTTCTACGAAACGAAAAATTGATGATTTTATTCGATGTTGACATAACTTGTCAGCATAGTCACCAAGACAACTCAAATATTTGTTGTACCCTAACAGTAGCTTATTTGTCCTATCAATAAAAAGTACTTCTGTTTGGTACTTGAGCCCTGCGTTGACAGCATGGGTCACAAAGTGCTGAGTAGTCAGCCAGGCATTGACCTCGGGGAACAGATGAAAGTCGGAGCAATTGAAAGTCGCTTGGTGCGATGGCCGAACTATAAGGCGGATGTCCGCGTCAAAGAGTTTGGGTTTTTCCACTGTTCGATTCGCAGCATGTGATCACCTATAATGGTAGAAGAGTATGATTCCTTCGATTATCATGTTTGTGTTTGATTGACCTTTAGAGTTTCGTAGAAGTTTCATATTAAAATACTTACTATGGTGTATTCTCATGCCTTACTCTCATGGAATATGTTGTCAAAACTCCTTTAGGATCCCAAAAAACTGCAACCATCATTCTTGGTTTTGACAGTGCATGTCTGAATATTTTGGGTTTATTGGGAATCAAGATTTTGTTAAAAAAATTTTCTCTGTCGTCATGATAGCGCTGAAGCAATGTCAAGGCCGAATGCATTATTTCAGTTTTATGAACGTTGGTTAGATAGTGTGGTAGCCATAGCACACAAGACTTATAATTATGTAACCACTCTGTGAAAATTTTTCAAGAGAAATTTCGACATCCGCACGCCACACTACGCTTGTTGGTGGAGGGTACCTTCTACCACCACTAGTCCTATCCATTTCTGCTCAACTCGGAAATGGAGCGAGGGGAAATCGACTCTTTTTACGCCTCCGTACAAACAGTAATTTCGCTCTCTTCACGGTTCTTACGAGAAATGTGCGTTGGAGGTAGTAAAACCGTTTTTTCTGACAGCTGCAAATGTCGGTAGCATTTCACGAAAGGAAATTCGTCTTCCCTCTACGGATTTCCATTTGAGGTTTAAAAGCATCGCTGTAATAAACGCCTGTGGATCAAATCTACTGATAAAAATCTAGCTTTAGTGTATTCCTCTAATCTAATATGGGTTGGATGCCAAACACTCGACCAATAGTGAAGCAAGAGTGACTGTAGTGTTCAGTATGTAGTCTCCTTTATAGATGCACCATGCTTTCTAAGATTTCTCCCAATAAACCGAAGGAGACAATTGCCTTCCCTGCTGCCGTTCTTATGTGTCCTTGAAATCTGAGGCACAACTATACAATGGAAACTGTGGAAAGACAATGTAAGTAGGCTGTTTATGTTTTCTTATTGGCAACGTTACGTAGCGCTCTGTTGAAAATCACTGGCTGTGCTGTGTGCAGTCTGTGGCTAGTTTGCATTGTTGTCTGCCATTGTAGTGTTGGGCAGCTGGATGTTAACAGTGCGTAGCGTTGTGCAGTTGGAGGTGAGCTGCCAGCAGGGGTGGATGTGGGGAGAGAAATGGCGGAGTTTTGAAATTTGTAAGACTGGATGTCATGAACTGCTATGTATATTATGATCTTTCAACACTATTAAGGTAAATACATTGTTTGTTCTCTATTAAAATCTTTCATTTGCTAACTATGCCTATCAGTAGTTAGTGCCTTCCGTAGTTTGAATCATTTATTTAGCTGGCAGCAACAAGACGCACAGTTTAGCGCTACAGTACACGTATTTGAGTGATTAATTTTATACTTAAAACATTTATTTTTAAAGATTTTTGAATTACAAAGAAAGTTTTCCGTGATACATTTCATTCCATTGCTGTAATCTGTAACACCTGAGGGTATAGTTACATTAATCCTCAGGGGGGTACACGCTTACTTTGTGTACCATGTGTTTGGCAAGCACAAGGAGCCCTAGCTAATATGGTATTTGCTTATACAACTTTACACATCGTTACCATATTTCTCTAACACATAAATTACATAGCTATCTGATTATTTAACAGAGAAACAAACATTTTTTACTACATCAGTGACACATGTTTATGCAATTACACCGATGGATAACTTCACACTTATGAAATGGTATTTTGTCTGTACTTTGTGAACTTTTCATATTTTTTCGGACCCATTGTGATATTATGAGAGCTTTGAATGATATATTTGGTATGGGATCACTATTTTTAAAGTACGTTTGAGGTAGATGACACTATTGAAGTGGCAGAGATTTTTTTAGGGTTTGAAATTATTGGAGGAAGCTACGACGATTTTGAGATTTGGCTGAGTTTTATGATGTTATTATTACGATGAGAATGTGTATTATGCTGTTGATGTATGTTTATGATCAATAAGCTGATGCTATATGAGGAATTTGATTATGTTACGTATTTATTGTGATGAAATATTGAAGAAGTGTCGACGAATATGTATATGCATAATAAGGTAAGGAATAATGAGTAGTGGTTAGGGACTCTGACTTGTGAAAAAGGATGTTGGAAACCAAGAATCGTACTTTAAGAGTTATGAAATGTGTGTAAATGCGTGAATGTATCACAATGCCGGCGAAAATTTTTTGGACACTTATTTTTTAGGATTTTGTTTCTACAGATTTGTAACGCAAATATTTCGATCTGTGAAATTTTATTTCTATCAAACTGTCACTGTAGCGGGAAATGATGTAAATATTTCGATAAGGAAGGTAGGTCACTGTAAGCACCCAGCTGAGCGACAGTCACCTGGAAAAAAGCTATTAGTGTGTGCCTTTCAGAGGCACAGATGGAGAAAAAAGAGGCCATTATCCACGCTATTGACATTTCTTTGTAGAAAGCATCGCAAAACACGACACGCCCAAACTTGAAAACATATGATTATACTGTGGAGCTCTTAATTTATGATATTTACTAAAATGCCTAATGAAATGATGAGACACATTTTTACATCTATTGTCTTTCTAGTTGAGAGATCGCTCATTTTGTTTAATATCTAGGTTCTAGCTGCACTGCAGCATTGGTTAAAATAAAATTTTATAGATGTACTAATATAAATATTTTATACCTACAGATCCAGTAAATAATAACTTTATAATCTATTCCAAAAAAATGAGGGAGCACAAAAAGACATTTCCCTTCACAGGAATTGCGTACATAATTTTTGTCAATTACTGGGTAACTTATTTAGTAGCGTAAGTTAAGGTGATGCATCACCCTAGTGTTAAGATGTGACATAGGTATTAAACATGGCCATTTTTACTGTAATATTTTTTCTGCTTGAGCTAAGTCATGTTCAGATATAAGTTATTGCATTTGCTGCTGCTGTTTGCCAGGCATAGTGCTGCTGAATTTTAATTTGTGTTACTCTGCTAAGCCAGTTTACTGCTGATTTATTTTTCTTGTTTGCTGTACATTGCCTTATATTAGTTGTAATATTGCAATTGCTTTGCTAATTTCTATAATGGTGCTTGCTTTGCAAATCTGCATTTTTTGTCATTGCTGTTTGCGTTAATTGTTTTGTGCTGCTGCATTGCCTCGTCCCTTAGTTTAGCATCTGAGCTCAGTAGATTTAAGTTAGCTTAAGATGGGGTAGGCTATATAAGAGAACGAGTTGTGTTGAATTGGAAGAAATGCATTGAGAAGCTATAAGAATATGGTTTGGCCAAAAAAGTATTTTGAAAGAAGATATGAACAAAAAAGTAGGGTTTAGAGACAACAAGTTTAGGTAGGATTTTCTTGGAAATAAATGATGTAAGATAACGGAAAATAAAGAATGAGGTAAGAAATATGTGAACATATAAATACAGAAAGCATGCTTGGATAGGATGTTTTGGAGAAAACAAATGTTGAAATAAGACGAAAGATCTATGGAATGAAGTTTTGGGTTGGACTGCAGTACCAAATGTTACACTGAAAACTAACCCTGTCCTTTCCATCGTGTTATCCCCCTTTGTGTTTGAGTACTCTTGTATGTTTGTGTTTTTCCTGTCTTTATGTGTTTAGCTAATAAGAGTTATGTTGTAGAATTTTTCTAACAATATGTTATTTACTTTGTAAAGATGTTTAGACATTATTTATTCTGTTTTGTTTTACTGCTCACGTGTGAAGTTGATGTTTCAAAAGTTATTCTGATCTTTTATGTATTTACTTATGTCATAATTCCTGTAACACTGATGTGTATGTTATTTCGATTCCTCTGTAAAGCCTGCATTACCACAAATGTTATCTGTATTGTTATGTTCTTTACTGATGTATTTTGTACTTTTGTTATTGTATTCTCATGTTATAATATTGTAATTAACACCAGTTCATCAAATTAAGTAACTTGTAAGCATTCATTTCACTGCACACATTTCTGTTGGTCATAGTAATGCACAATATGTGAGAAGTTGGGATTGTTAGTGTTTGCATGTGTGTTAATAATTCAGCAAGATACTGGATAACAACAGTGCTGGTTCTAAGGACAATTCCAAAAACTTTGTGAGTGCACAAGTGGTGGTTATGGACTTGCTATATTATCCGAAAGACTCCTCAATGGTGATTGTGCACCTGCACAGTCACAACAGATGGCTGCTGGCCATCTCTACAAGGACTACAGTGGGTCTGCATGTTTGATGACCCACCAATACCATTATTTCTACAAGGACTACAGTGGGTCTACACCTTTGCTGACTCACCAGTACCATTATTTCTACAAGGACTACAGTGGGTCTGCACCTCTGGTGGCCCACCAATACCGTAATCTCAATCAGGACTACAGTGGGTCTACTCTGTGATGACCTACCTACCAATATTCTTCAAAACTTCGACTGACTCTGCGGTGGGTTTGCTCTGTTGTGGCCCATTACCTGTCTGCATGTCAAGAGTCAGCACTGTCTTTTCGTTGGAAGGACAACACTACTTCTTCAAGACTGCATGGAAATCCACTACTTCCGTGTGCATTTTCTTCTACTGCTCAGACTTTGAGGAAAACACTGCTATTTTACTGTGATGAACGATCAGGACTGTCTTTATGGACTGTGAGAAAATTTTAGCTTTTGACCAACATTGTATCAATAAGTGTGTGCATTAGATTTCTTTGTTATTGTAATTATGAAAAATTTTATCAAATCATTATTGGCCAGTGCCCAAACAAATTTGTAACATTTTTTGTGGGGAGCATGGGGGCTATGTAAGTAGGCTGTTAATGGTTTCTTATTGGCAACGTTACGTAGCGCTCTGTATGAAAATCACTGGCTGTGCTGTGCGCAGTCTGTGGCTAGTTTGCATTGTTGTCTGCCATTGTAGTGTTGGGCAGCTGGATGTTAACAGCGCGTAGCGTTGCGCAGTTGGAGGTGAGCCGACAGCAGTGGTGGATGTGGGGAGAGAAATGGCGGAGTTTTGAAATTTGTAAGACTGGATGTCATGAACTGCTATGTATTTTATGATTTTTCAACACTATTAAGGTAAATACATTGTTTGTTGTCTATTAAAATCTTTCATTTGATAACTATGCCTATCCGTAGTTTGAATCTTTTATTTAGCTGGCAGTAGTGGCGCTCGCTGTATTGCAGTAGTTCGAGTAACGAAGATTTTTGTGAGGTAGGTGATTTGTGAAACGTATAGGTTAATGTTAATCAGGGCCGTTCTTTTGTAGGGATTTTTGAAAGTCACATTCCGTTGCGCTAAAAATACTGTGTGTCATGTTTAATTTTTCTAAGGGGACGTTTCCACATCTTGAACTCACTGTTTCGTCAAGATGTTGCACAAGTTCATCAGTTGCTTCTAATTGTCTACCTCGACCACTTTCGTGTGCGACCAGCCGTAATTTTGTCCCCCACTCCCTCACATCACCCATAACCCTATCCACAACCGTATCCACCATGAAAACGACACAATCGATGCTGAATCTCGACAGCATTGACTCCTTCTGCTGGCAGGAAGCGAATGTCAGAAAGTACCACGCAGCTGGCGAGAGACGCAATAACACTGCTATTTCAGTCACTTGGTGCCTTCATACTGACGAAACTTGACCTTCAAAGTCTTCTTTCTCAACCATCAAGCTACATGAAGCTGCAAGCACTCCTTTGTTTTTAATAGCCAGTAGGAGGTTAACTTACGAATAGCTATTGTAAAACTGCAAGCACGATGGCACACGCCATGATCTCAGACGATTCCACGTCCCCGGCATCTCCTTTCCCCTCCTGTCCCTCCCCTCCCCTACCCCCTTCCACCCCACTTAGACGACACTGTGCGTGCTGCGGCGGCAGCTGTGGTGCGTTCCAAGGCTGCTGAAGACTGAGGGTGCGCCAGCCCCGACGGAACGCGATTACCCGCTGATTGTATCTTCCCTTCCGGAAAACCTGATTACACAACCCGAAGGGCACCCTTTAGTTGCCTCGCCACCGTAAGGCAAGGCCAGCAACCGGAGCCACTTAACCGCAAGTAATTCTTATCACAGGCCGAAGTAATTATGCAGCAACCGACAGAGTGCTATGTTCGGTGGAACAAGACATTCTTAAGTTCATAAACAAAAATAGTAATTAAGAAAAACTATTTCACTTGTTTCGAAAGTGAATTTCCTTTTTATTTAGAACCAAACACGTTTCTCCTAATTCTTTCAAGCATCTTAAGCGATCTACATAGAAGCAAAAGAGATAAGTGTTTGGTTAGCTATAAATACACAAATCAAAAAAAGTTAGGCATCAGTCCAGTTCCCAGAACTCCTGAAGATTGACGTTGATGGTAGATACTGTATCACAGACACTTTACCTTTGACTGTTCAGAGATGTCACTAAACCTGCCCAAACATGTAAACAATCACGCATGAGCAGTGCATTTTAGACGGAGGGGGTCCGACAGCGGTTCAGTTCCAGTCATTTCACCAGGAAGGAGATACACGGCTCGTGCTGTCTGGAGTTCAACCATGCCTAGACGGTCAATACCGTGGTTTGATAGCGTCCGCATTGTTTCTTTGTGCCAGGAAGGGCTCTCAACAAGCGAAGTGTCGAGGCGTCTCGGAGTGAACCAAAACGATCATGTTCGGACATGGAGGAGATACAGAGAGACAGGAACTGTCGATTGCATGCCTCACTCAGACCGCCCAAAAGCTGCTACTCCAGTGGATGACCGCTACCTACGGAGGAACCGTGATAGCAACGACACCATGGTGAATAATGCTTTTCGTGCAGCCATAGGACGTCGTGTTACTACTCAAACTGTGCGCAATAGGTTGCATGATGCGCAACTTCACTTCCGACGTCCATGGCGAGGTCAACCTTTCGAATCACGACACCATGCAGCACAGTACAGATGGGCCGAACTACATGCCGAATGGACTGCTTAGGATTGGCGGGTGGAGGTTCCCTGCTGTATTGGGGTGGCATTATGTGGAGCCGACGTACGCCGCTGGTGGTCATGGATGGTGCCGTAACGGCTGTACGATACGTGAATGCCATCCTCCGACCGATAGTGCAACGATATCGGCAGCATGTGGGCGAGGCATTCGCCTTCACGGACGACAGTTCGCGCCGCCATAGTGCACATCTTGTGAATAACTTCCTTCAGGATAATGACATCGCTGGACTAGAGTGGCCAGCATGTTCTCCAGACCTGTACAGAAAGCTGGACCACCACCTCTAAAGGTCTCTCTGTATGGTGGTACAACATACAATGTGTTTACTTGAAAGGAGAGACAGCATTGGTCGTATATTTTTGTTTATTATCGCAAAATCGATTTTCGGTCACTTAGTGACCATCTTCAGTGCTGTAATATATAACTTAAATTAGTAAGCACTGGTGTCAATAAGCTTACGGCGATCACATAGACTCTATGTGATCACTCTATGTGATCGCCGTAAGCTTATTGACACCAGTGCTTACTAATTTAAGTTATATATTACAGAACTGAAGATGGTCACTAAGTGACCGAAAATCGATTTTGCGATAATAAACAAAAATATACGACCAATGCTGTCTCTCCTTTCAAGTATACCCATTATCTGGTCGTAGTGCACAGGACACTATGGAGTCGCCAGTCAATACAATGTGTTGTTTTCGTGAGAAATTTAAAGGCGGAAAAAATCTTTATGTTGATCTCTATTCCAATTTTCTGTACAAGTTCCGGATCTCTCGGAACCGAGGTGATGCAAAACATTTTTGATGTGTGTATTTGCTTTCGAGATACTTTGTGTTTAATACCTGCACTTCCAGGTTAACTTTTGATATCTGATTTTCTATGCATCAAATAACTTGCTTTTAAACGTAAGCTCCGTAAAATAAAACTAGACACGTTTCATTGGTTACCTAGGAAATTTTGTGTTTGAAATTTCTTAATTCGAGCGTGTTCAATTGAAAACTAATCGCAAAGAAACATTAATAAAAGGACGTTAGACTTTGTGTCATATGATCTTTCAACGAATCTTCTTAACTTCATATTGCCAAACACCTGTATAACATATTTTTATTGGAAAATGGCACGACTTCCTCCTAAATATATTGTCAACTCGATGCAGATGGAGCCGCTTAATTATAAGCACAAAGAAAGTGTACTTTAATAATAAATAATTCAATTCAATGTCTGTTTAAACTCATCAGCTTTTATTCGTTCCAATAAGTCACTAGAAAGTATTGTTACTAAAACAGAACCAACTCCTACATTCAGATTTTTATTTTTTGTTTCGTCACAGAAAAGCATAGAATGCAATTTTTCCGTGTAACAATAAAATATTATTCAAATTACTAACTGCTAGATTCTATCTCTCAACGACTATTAAATAAAATCTACCCAAATGACAGGACGAAATTAATAATAATATCCACTCGATTCCTGGCGCTTAGGGAGAATTGCGTGAAACATTTTCCGTGGCTGTTTAGTAGTTCAGGTGTCATATGTTTTCCTTTTTGTTACATGTGGATATTCAGGGCAAAGTAGTACTCTTGCGGTAGTATCTTCGCTGCGGTGGCCAAACATGCTGTACTGAGGTCTGCTACAACTGAATAGAAGGCCAGCGTTTTCAATAAGGCCGTACCGTCAACTGCTACAGACACTTCAATAGCGTCAATATTTAACCAAACCCGTTGAAATGAAAGAACAAGGGAAGATCAAGACTTGTGTAACTCAAATGTATTGGCCTTCTAACGTCTATCCGTTAATCTTTTTCCATTGATATCCGTACGCTCTTATACGAAGCTAGTATAATTGTTATGAAGTGAAAGTTTTCTCTTTCATGTTCAGTGAAGAAGAAGAAAGTGTTAATTACTTTCCATCAGAAAACATAAAGACAGTTCAGCTGCGGACTTCCGTGAATTGTATGACTTATGAGAAGAATTATTTCAATTTATGAGTTTATTTGAGATCGATATCACACCCTGAGATCACTAAATACAAAAGAAGCTTTAGTGATATACATAATATTTGACTGCTTGTCGTGAAATACAGCAATTTTAGAAGAAGTGAAGGAAACTTTTCCAGTCCAGTCTCTTTCTAATATCACAAATCTGCTGTACGAATAAAGAAAGAATTAAAGACATTTACTTCAAGATTAAGCTGCTGCTTACGTCCTGGTTGAAAGAGAAGCTAGCGCAGTGGAACTGATTAATTGAAAATTCGGATATTTTAAAACTTGAAACTTCGGTGCCTGATCGTAGCGCCCTTGACAGTGAATGATCTGGAAAGCTTAGGCGTTCTCATGTCAAATGACAACGATTGCTCTGCTCAACACTGCACAGACCTTACTTCATTTTCAGAATCCTAATTGTTCTGTTCACAGCCTCTAGACACAATCTTAATTCATAACCACGATTCACAAAGCGCTCAGTGGTGCCACCATTGCATCTCTCTATTTCGATACAAATTGCACTTGTTTCTACTCACGTCGTGCAGTGGTGTAAATATCACTGAATTATTGTGCTATGTATCATTCTAGCCCATTCACACAGTCAGTACTACACGTTCGACATTCCCCGTTAGTGCCCTCCCCCGCCTGTTCTTTCTGCGGAATGCTGTCAGTTCACTCATTTGCTCACAACGGACCAAAAACTGAACTCGTGGCAACATTCGTAACTCTCTCCCGTCCAGATGTGTACTAATAAGGAATGGATAGCTGCGTGCATAGACGTTTTTCCACCTGTTCTTACGTAGTATAATACGGAATAATTTCTACTCGTCACGTGGTGTAGCAAAATGTTGGCTACTTCCAGAGGATGCTATATGTAGAACAACGGATACGTAATTAAGTAGAAAAAATGTTTTCCTTGTATACTATTTCGTTTATTGGTCTGTTTATTATGTAGACGTTTGAGAGATAACCTCTTCCGAGGAATCCATACCGCGATTTAGAGTTAGTAGAGGATTCAACGCCCAGTGTGGCATCGTTATGTTGATGTATCTGGTGCCCTAGACAATGTTTTGCGGCATTTCGTATTAACTCTAATAAGCACCTAAACTCTGTAGGTCAACTTTATAACCGTCTTTGAAACTACTGGGAATACAGAGACGTTTGTTTTGCCCCTAAAAGAATGTGACGAAAAACTGTCGTCAGAGTTCAGTTTTGGACTTCCATTCAGAGAGATCAATCTGGGCCCATTTTGAACATCCTAGAAGAAACACGCGAAGCCTTGAAGATAACTGAGGACGCTCATGACATACAGCTACTAGTTAACAGCAAACTACAACTAAAAATTAACGTGGAAGTTGTCGTAAGTACATTTGAAGAATGGTGCGGATTAAATAAACTTTACGGCAGACCTTGACATGAACGTAAGTAACGTTAACAGGTTAACTAATCTAAAGCCAAAATAACGTAACCACAATGCGCAGAGATCTAATGTTTATCTCGGGAAGGAAAATTAAACTGACATCCCAACATAAACAGCACATAGTCTAAAGCTTTGATTGTTATGAATAACGTTGTCAACATATCACAATCAAGAGTTCGTCACTTCAAAATTTTTAAAATCTCTGAGGCGATACTAGTAGCCATTATAGGTTATGGTGTTAGCGTATTGGCCCATACATCACTGATGTTGGTGACTGATAAACGATTTTAAGGTGAATCTAGCGTGCAGTTCGTGTGCCTTTCTTGGAAACATCTGGCACAAATCAACTGATACACAGTATGGAGTGTATGGGATTCTGCCACTTAATATATATGTCACATATAGGCCACCTCGCGCCGGCCCCGGATCGAATCCGCCCGGTGGATTAAGGACGAGGGCCGGTGAGCCGGCCGGCCTGGATGTGGTTTTCAGGTGGTTTCCCACAGACCGGTGAATACCGGGCTGGTCCCCACGTCCCGCCCCCGTTACACGGCTTGCAGACATCTGAACACTTTCGCACTATTCCATGGATTACACTAGTTGCAGACAGTTGGGGTATACTAATTCCTTCCCGGGGGAAATGGGGTGGCGGCAGGAAGGGCAACCAGCCACCTCACATGCGATTAACCATGCCGACCCTGCGTATCTACGGGAAAAACGGCAAAGCCAAACAGAGAAAGAAAGAAAGAAATATAAGCCACCTACTGGACTAAGAAAGGTAGGTCACACGAAACAAATGAAACACTTGGTACTCGTGAAGATAATCGTATGTCGATCAAAGTGCGTAAGCTAGTTTTTGTGGAAGGTGGGCATACACTTGTCACTTTTAACATTGTTACAGGAGGCCGGAGCTGTGATCTGTACGGTTGCCAAGAAAACACTAAACTGATTGCGGAGGTGAACGTCTGTTAAACATGTGGAGGCGGTAGCCAGCTATTGTTAACAGCATACACATTTATTATTCATTGATGCACAGCTGCCTTCTTTCACGAATTCCAGTACCATGAAAGCGAGCTGAGCTCTTGCAAGGTCAATATGTGCTCCATTAGTAGTGTAGCGCTTGACACATTCACGTCGATTAAATATTTGGGCGTAACATTGCAGATGGATATGAATTGGGACAAGCATGTAATGGCAGCTGTGGGGAAGGAAGATAGTCGTCTTCGGTTCATTGGTATAATTTTGGGAAGATGTGGTTCATCTGTAAAGGAGATCGCTTATAAAACACTAATACGACCCATTCTTAAGAACTGCTCGAGCGGTTGGCATCCCTATCAGGTCGGATTGAGGGAGGACATAGAATCAATTCAGAGGCGGGCTGCTAGATTTGTTACTGGTAGGTTTGATCAACACGCGAGTGTTACGGAAACGCTTCAGGAACTCGGGTGGGAGACTCTAGAGGAAAGGAGGCGTTCTTTTCGTGAATCGCTACTGAGGAAATTTAGAGAACCAGCATTTGAGGCTGACTGCAGTACAATTTTACTGCCGTCAACTTACATTTCGCGGAAAGACCACAAAGGTAAGATAAGAGAGATTAGGGCTCATACAGAGGCGTATAGGCAGTCATTTTTCCCTCGTTCTGTTTGGGATTGGAACAGGGAGAGAAGATGCTAGTTGTGGTACGAGGTGCCCTCCGCCACGCACCGTATGGTGGATTGCGGAGTATGTATGTAGATGTAGATGGCTGCCTGTCTCACAGTCTTGGCGACCGCGATGATTGGGCTGCACACGTGACAGACAGCTACGTCACCTGAGGTTGGTGACCGGACGCACTGAGGATGTTGCACTCGTGTCCCAGTGGCCAACAGCACGGATAGCTGGCTACCAAGTCGCTCTTTTTGACGTCGTAAGACAGGCCCCTGGGAAAGGCATCCAGCAGCTCTGCATGAAATGCTCGTAGAAAAGGTCAGTCACGGCCTCTCAGCGAGAGAACGGCCAGCGGCGCCACTGTCTGCTCGTAGACGCATGTTGGTGAGAGGAAACTACTGCACACCTACAGCATGATGATGGTATTTCTGCTCAGCAGGTACCATCCTGGTTGACTCATCGGGACCATGTCTTCTCATCAATGTAGGCAAAGACGAGACCACTGTAACAGTCAACAAAAGCCAAGTCCTTCATGATGGGCTGTTGCATTGTAGACCGAAGTCACCTAGGAGGACTGCAACTGGAATGTCACAAGTCCTAACTTGTGACTTATTGGCTAAAAACTGAGAACTGAGTTTTGGAGGTTAGAGTATTTGTACCTGTCGATCTATACCAATGACGTTATAATGCGGCAAGAATGACCGAATGTCCCACAGTTTTTTGGATCCTCCAATGCACAACGAGTACACCGCACCACAGTATCACATCTCTTCTGTTCAGTCCTTCAGTTTAGTTATTACTGCAGCGTTTGTGCAGTGAAAGCCATTCTAGCGCCGATTGTCACGTTGTTACTTCACTGATCATGACCAGTACAATGATGTAATGCTCCCTTCACCATGAAGTCATTCTGCTGCATCGGCACGTTGGTGTTCCATCCCGTCTGGTGTTTGGCAATTTAGTCAGTGGTGTACCCAAGTTAGATACAATATCGGTGCTCTTCCTTGTTGGAATTACCATTCACATATTGTATACTGATCTGCCTTGCCGGCCGAAGAGGCCGTGCGGTTCTAGGCGCTGCAGTCTGGAACCGCAAGACCGCTACGGTCGCAGGTTCGAATCCTGCCTTGGGTATGGATGTGTGTGACGTCCTTAGGTTAGTTAGGTTTAACTAGTTCTAAGTTCTAGGGGACTAATGACCTCAGAAGTTGAGTCCCATAGTGCTCAGAGCCATTTGAACCATTTGATCTGCCTTGGATTTAACTCTAGCCCCTCACCGGCAAGGGAAGACTTCAGAAAGTTTTCACATCAACCCGGAATACCATTCTGGGGCACAAATGTACAGATTTTGCTTTCCCTATATTCTACCCACAGTTCTCTTTATTCCAATGAAGGTCAATTTCCTTGCAGCTGTATTTTACTTTTTAAATTTATCTCACGCGCAATGCATGACAAAAAAGTAAAGAATGTTAAGAATACCGAACGTAAACAACGGCAACATGCATAACGGTAGACGAAAAATGTTCTTTGTTTTTTCCAGCTCAACGGATTTACACACACATTCCGGTAACTGGTTTATATGCTCAGTATGTGATGTGACCAATTCTGGCAGCAGTACGACGGGGAATGCTGTGAATGATGTCATCAGTCTCATGCTGAGACAATTACGTTCATTATTCTTGCAGAGATGCTCGCAAGCCTTGGAGAGTTGTGCAGACCGTCTCCATAGTGCATCTCAGTCATGCTCTATGAGATTCAAACTGGGAGAGCGAGTAGACCAGGACATGCGCGCAATGTCTTCCGTTTCCAAGAAAACATCAACCACCCGTGTTCTTCGAGGTCAAGCATTGTCCATCAGTACGAAATCTGAGCCTACAGCACCTCGCAACAACCGCACATTACGCCCCAAGATCTCGTTACGGTACCTCACACCAGTTGCACCTTGCTGACTCACCCGTACAATTTCGTCAAGACTTGTCTCAGTGATCTACACAATTTCTGTCCACACCATTACGGATCCTCCTCGATATCCGTCGCTTTTCACAGTGTCTGGATCCCAAAATTGTGTTCCACGTTCCCTCCAGTTGCGAATCGGTCGCGATTCACTCTCCAGACCAAATCGAGATTCATCTGTGAAGAGAACAGTGGCCCACCGTTCGACCATCCAGAAGGCATTTTGACGACGCAACTCTAGACGTTCCCTTCTGTGAAGAAACATCAGAGGTACACATACAGAAGGGCTCCAACATAAAGACCACTCTGCAGAGGCCATCTTTACTTTTATACAACAGATCCAATGGATGCTTCGATGTCAGACATCAGTTTCCGTACAGTACTAAAGTGGTACCGTCGTGCCCTTACACCCAAATAACGCTCCTCTCTTTCTGCAGTCACACGTGTCCTTGTTTTCGAGATACTGATTCGGTCCCCCAAAAGAATGATTCACATTAATCCATCGAGCCACTTTACTTTGCAGCTGCTCTGCTTCCGTTCTTCCTATGGTCTGGCAGGCGTCTTCTTTGTGCCACACTGCACCGTCTGTGACTGTACACAGTGATTATTGGTGTGCCAATACGTGACAAACACTACCGTGTTTGATAAGTGTCCTGACGCCATCCCGGGCGTGGTTGTCCGTTTACCGGAACGCCTCTTCCGTGCAGAACACGATCATACGGACATCTGTTGACAGTTCGTATTATTAAATCGTTAATTAGACGCAGGACGGGGATAGAGCGGTTTTTTGCTTTAATTATGAAGACCAGTGTATAATCTCTTTCAGTATTTACAACAGTCTGCCAACGCTGGGGTAGCTTTTTGATTCAATGACTGTTGAAATGACTTTGTTTTGAGGCGAAGAAGTCGTCGAGCCATGGTAGGAGCGCATTTTCGTTCGGGTAGATAGTTCCCTGAAGGTTGTTCGATAGAGAGCGGGAAAGGTGAAAATCTGAGAGCGTAAAATCCAATGAGTAATGTGGGTCCAGAATGACTTCCAAACTCATGTATAGTGTTTTTGTCAGTCTAGCAGAATGCGGGCGGGCGTAACGTGGAGTAGCATCACTTCAGGCAGTGCTCCTGTTCGTTGTTCTTGCATTCCGTCTGCAGAACATCTCAGTTGTTGACAATAAATGTCAGCAGCGATGACCACACATGGTGGAAGCAGTTTGTAGTACACCACACATCCACTATTCCACCAGATGCATAACATTATCCGTGCATGCGCCCAGGTCTTTGTTCGGAGAATTGCTGCTTTCGTTAGAGCTCCTTTTTTTTCCTTATATTACATAAAGACGCCATTTCTTGTCACTAGTAACGATGCTGGATAGGAATGTTGAAACTTCCTGGCAGATTAAAACTGTGTGCCGGACCGAGACTCTAGCTCATATCAGCGCACACTCCGCTGCAGATTGAAAGTCTCATTCTGGTAACATCCCCCAGGCAATGGCTAAGCCATGTTCCACAATATCCTTTCTTTCAGGAGTGCTTTCGCGGGCAAGTGCCCTACCAACTGAGTTACCCAAGCACGACTCACGCCCCGTCCCCACAGCTTTACTTCTGCAAGTACCTCGTCCCCTACCTTCCAAACTTTACAGAAGCTCTCCTGCGAACCATGCAGAACCTGCACTCCTGAAAGAAAAGATATTGTGGAGACATGGCTTAGCCACTGCCTGGGGGATGTTACCAGAATGAGATTTTCAATCTGCAGTGGAGTGTGCGCTGATATGAGTTCGAGTCTCGGTCCGGCACACAGTTTTAATATGCCAGGAAGTTTCATATCAGCACACACTCCGCTGCAGAGTGAAAATCTCATTCTGGAGGAGTGGTGAATATCATCCACGAGGCAATTGGCGTCGAGCAAGCAGCGATGCACCGTGGCCACCCGTTCATTTTTGTGAATTTGGCTTGGAACATGCAGTACCTATAAACCAGATTTTTGTTCCCTCCCAGCAACAAGCAAATATCGCACGATGATGGAATGATCAAATTTCATAACATTTGCCATTTTTCGAGTACACTGATTTATATCAATGTGAATTAATGAGTTTAAACGCTTTTGATCAAACCGCGGAGGTTTTCCTAAACATTGAGAGTCACTAATGTCAAAAAGATCCTCCTCAAAATAAGAAAACCATTTTCCTGCCGTTATCTGTCCAATGGCGTTGTACCTATGCACGGCGCCAATTTATCTGGCTGCCTCTGCTGCTGTTACCTCTCTGCTGAATTCAAACAGAGTAATATGTAGGAAATGTTCCGCTTTCCGTGCTTTGCACTCCACAGCTCCACTCACTATCTTCAAATGACAACATATAAACTCAAACACCAACCGTGATCTACAAATAAAAATGGCGATCGATAAATAAACCCATAGAAACCGGGATAGCAATACGCAAAACAGAAACCTACGAACTTATGCATCAATCTAATAAATGATAACAGCTGAAGTCCTTTGCGACAGATGAAATTGAATTGCCACCAGAGTACCTAAGTGTAGTTCGTATTTTATGTTGTTACTAGTTACGATAGGAAATATAAAGGGTGTAAACGGCTTGAGATGTATAATGATTACTATGAAGGACGTGGATGTCCTGCCTTATCAACACCTGACAGGGCGTGGAAGGGGTCTCATTGGGAGTCTCATTTCTGCCGGATGGTCGATTCCGGCAATATAGTGATGGGTGAGGCATTTGAATGTTATAATGGCACAATGGTGGAGTACATGGGAAAATACGGGCAGGCGTACTCATCGCCAAAGTTCCAGTCGACAACGTCTGATCACTACAGTTCGGTATCGAGGTATTGTGCACCAACCTCTTCACATTTGCGTCTACCATCAAAGAACGAGTAAGACTCCCTGCAACACTTCATGCAGTAGTCAGGCGAGGGGTTTACCGTCCCATGTGCAAGTTGCCGCTAACACCACAACAAAACGCCACCGTTTGGAGTTGTGCTGAAACTGGAAAGCTAGGCCTACTGATCAAAGGCGTCGCATTCTATTCAGCAATGAATTTATTTTCAGCACTCCCCAGGGTGACTGTTGTAGATAACTATGGCGGCGACTTAGGGCCCCTTTCCTCCAATGTTTTGCAGAGGCACTGCGGTTTTACTCTTGGTGTCACGGTGTGTGGAGTCATAAGGTATGACTAAAGGTCAAGGGTGGTAGTGATTTCAGGGAACTCTGGCGGCACAACGATACGTCACAGACATCCAGTGTCCTCATGTGCTACTTCTCAAGACGGTAAAGTGGATGCATTTTTCAAAAGGTACACAGGTACCACGTGTCTCCATGAACCATCTGCGTGAAGTTGAGGTATTCTATTGCAAGCAAGATCCCCAGACGTGAGCTCGATAGCCCATGTGTGAGACCAGCTCGAACATCAGCTTGGTGCCGGTTTCCAGGATATTGAGGACCAGCTATAGCAGCTGTGGGCCAGCTTGCCTCAGAAGAAGACCTGGTTTGATACAGCCCGCTAAGAATTCCTCTCTTGTGCCAAAGCTCTTCATTTCAGAGTAGCACTTGCAACCTACGTCCTCAGTTATTTGCTGGATGTATTCCAATCTCTGTCTTGCTTTACAGATTTGCTCCTTACACCTCTCTCTAGTACCATGTAAGTGTCATTCCCTGAGGTCATAACAGATGTCCTATCATCCTAACACTTTTCGTTGTCAGTGTTTTTCACGTATTCCTTTCCCCTCCGATTCTGTGCAGAACCTCCTCATTCCTTATCTTATCATACCTAATTTTCAATATCTGCCTGTAGCACCTCGTCTCAGATGCTTCGATTCTCTTCTCCTCTAAACGTATGCTCTGGGAAATTTCTTCCTCAAATTGAGACCTATGGATGATGCAAGTAGACGTCTCTTGGCTAAGGATGCCCTTCTTGTCCGTGCTAATCTGCTTTTAATGTCTCTCATTGGTTATTTTGCCGCCTAGGTGACCCTCAATCCCGATTTTAAGTTTCTCCCTGTTATCATTTCTGCTACTTCTTATTACTTTCATCTTTCCTCAATCTATCCTCGATCCATATTCTGTGCTTTTTAGACTGATTGTTCCTTCGAGCAGATCATGTGATTCTACTTCATTTCCACAACGGCTTAATGACACAATTCCCACGTGAATCAAAGCACGCATACAGGCCAGAGGGGTGCAACGTCATACTGATAAGTAGGCTCATACTGCCAAGTTCTTCGTCAATTTGTCTCGATTTCTTAATCACTGTTATAAAACCACAGACTTCCTCAACCCGGGAAGATCCGTTTGGTTTTTCCATGCCCTATCCGTTTGTTCACTTTCTTGTCTGGTGGTGTACATACAATCGATTTCAAGACACCATATACCTTCTACAGGAACTTCTTACGCGACGGAGTGCGTAGAGAATGCTTGACAAGATATATCAGACTGAGGCAGACACATTATACGAGTCTCCATTACTGGAACGACAGAAATCAAAACTTACGGCTTTCGAGTCATGAAACTCACGTAACAGGCACCATAACAGTAGACAATAATGTCGTGGTATCGATTACACAATCAAGATATGGACGTAAAAAAATGAAATTTAAGTTGCAAAGAAACTGACTTTCATTGGAATAAATGGTAATGGAAATAACTGGAATTCTTAAAGTTAATACTGCACACTCTCATTGACACTTAATTTTATTTAGCATGCAAATATATTTGAATGAAATATACCATATGTCGGCGGAACTGTCTCGTCACTAAAATAGAGAAGTAGTAGACACGAACGATAGGTTTTGCTCTTGTATTGCATCTAGAACTGCATTAACACCCAAGAGCCAAGTGACGTGTAGCGGTGTGTACTTCTAGTACTTCTAACGGGCTTCTTCTACCCTGCTCCATTCACGAGTGGTGCGTGGGAAGAATGACTGTTGGTAAAACTCCGTATTAGCTCCAGTTTCCGAAATTTTCTCGTTGTGGTCATTTCGCGAGACGTCTGTTGGGGGTAGTAATACGTTGAACGACTCTTCCCGAAAGATAATCTCTCGAAACTTCGATAGTAGACGTATATATGATGCACAACACCTCTCTAGTAGCCCTCCTCGAATATGCGGAAACACTGCCTTCCTGGCTTTCTATCCTGCTCTACAATGGGGCCAGTTGACCCTCCAAACCCACCTTCAACAGTTCACCATTTGGTGCAACTAGTGGTTCCTTCGTAATAACCCCTCCAAGACCCACGCAATCATAACAGGCTGCACCACTCGCTCCTTCTGTCTCTATGATTCCTACCTAACCATTTAGGATCAACCCATACAGCTCACCCCCACCCTGAGATATCTTGGCCTCACCCTAGACTGTCACCTCACCTCGGCTCCTCACCTTCTTACCATCCTGTAGAAAGCCGAAACTCACCTCCTGAAACTCTTGTCTGGCCAGACATGGGGTTTGCATCCTTCCACCATCCACGCCTACAAATCCCTCACCCATCCTATGCTCTGTTATGCTAGGGTTGCTTGAATCTCTGCCCCCCCCCCCTCTTTTATAAGGCCATCTAAATCCTTGAACGCCACGCTCTCCACCTAGCCTTCTGTATATGCCTTCTGTCCCCCACTTCCTCCTTTTCCTCCAACATATCCGCATCATTTACACTGTCCAGAGTCTTGATCCCCACCCCCTGGTACCCTCCTTCCCCTCCAAACCTTCCCATTGCTGTTCCTCTATCGCTGCCTGCCTGTATGCCTGCCTCTCTCCACCATAACACCCTCCATATCCTTCATCAGGGCAAATTCCAGCGCCTCCCCTTCCCAGATGATGCACTTCACCATGACGTCTACCCCTTCTACCCACTGTAGACTGGTCTTGTTCCGTCCCTCACCAGAGCCCCACTTTCCCTTCCCCTCATTCCCACAGAATGGTTTTCCTCTTCTGCACTCCCTCCTCGGCTGTTCTCCTCTCCTCTTTCCCTCCCCAGTCCCCTTCGTCACGCTCCCAACACTGTACCCTTCTCTTCCCCTCTCTAGCACTGTCCCTTCCCCCCTTTCTTCTCTCTCATATCCGTACCCTTGGCAGATCCTCCCAGTTTCTTCTTCATCTTCAGTGTGCTACATCAGTGTTGTGTTCAGGGCCATTCGACATTGATGTCTAGTGCTGTGGTTTTAATTGTGTGCCTGACTTATACATAATATTGCTCAACATGGCTCCAAGCACTATGGGACTGGTGGCGCAGTGGTTAGACACTGGACTCGCATTCGGGAGGACGACGGTTCAATCCCGCGTCCGGCCATCCTGATTTAGGTTTTCCGTGATTTCCCTAAATC